>NW_019102814.1:172392-330313 GCF_001856785.1 Myzus persicae | reverse complement strand
TATATATATATATATATATATATGATATATGTGAAGTTAATATTGATGGATCTATAATCGGTAAACGGAAAAAAAGTCTTACGGGCCGGTAAAAAAGTCCCCGGAAAAAAAGTCCCCGTTAATAAAATCATATGAAAAACATGATTATAAGTAATTATTATTATACAACAATATATTATATGGTATAGGTATTATGAGTAAGTTTCAATTTATATAATATATTAGTATATTACCTGGGTAATTTACGAAATAAACGTAATATAAATAATATTTTCACGTATCTTATAGGTATGGGTAGTGCCGTAGTGGATAGTGTACCTACACCTTATGTACACCAAACACAAAGATTGTAAACAATTTATTCGGTGGAAATGTATAAAAAGTAGTTGTTTTAAGTGTCCAGTTGTATTAAAAACAACAATAAACAAAAACAAAGTCCTAAGTATTCATCACGAGCATAACCGTGCAGCCGACCAAAATAATATCGAAGCCGTAAAATCTAAAGCTGAAATAAAAGAAATTTCCAAGGTTTCTGGTTCTACGCCTGGTCAAATTTTCAACGAAGTAATTAACAAAATACCAAAACAAGTCTTAATGAAAATGCCTACAGAAGAATCAATAAAACGAACTATCAGAATGCAAAAAAGTGGAAATAACCTTGTCGAGCCAACAGATATTAACGATTTAATTATTGAAGGTATAAATTTAATATTTATAAAAATAAAATTCCATAATAATGTATTTACATTTTTATACATACATTTTAGGAGAATGGTCTTTATGGAATAGTGAATACTCAACGTTTTCTTTTATATGATAATAAATCTGAAAACACTAATAAGAGGATTATAATGTTTGGTACCGACAACATGATACATTTATTGAGTCAATCTAAAGAGTGGTATATGGATGGAACTTTTGGACTAGCACCTAAAAAATTTTTACAGTTGTATATTATTCGTATAAAACACAATTGTGAGTATTTAACTGCAATTTATTCTTTATTACAAAGAAAAACACAATCGACGTATGAACATATGTTCACAATACTTTTGAACGAATGTAATAAACGTAAATATTACCCCGACCCAGTTAAAGACGTTAAAGTGCATTTAGATTTCGAAAAAGCTGTTATTAATGCTCTTAAAAATATTATTGGTAGTCACATAACAATAATGGGTTGTTTTTATCATTTATGCCAAAGCACTCATAGGCATATACAAAAATTAGGTTTAGAGACTAAATATCGTACAGACGAAAATTTCAACCATTTTTGTGCTATGTTAGATAGCTTAGCTTTTCTCCCACTAAGTCACGTCAAAGAAGGAATGGATTATCTTAAAACTGTTGTTCCTCCAGACGCGGAAGACTTAGTTGATTATTTTGATTCGGTTTATGTAAGTTGTCCTTTGCGTAGAATAGGAACTGATGCAGTTTATGTATTCGGTTTCGTCGACTTCCTCCTCAATACCTTCCTCCGACGTGGAATGTGCACCAAAGTATACCTTACTGGATAGTAGTAGAACCAACAACGTGTGTGAAGGTTGGAATAATAGGTTTAATCATTTGGTTGGGCATAAAAATCCATCGATTTGGAAATTATTGAAAAATATGAAAAACGAAGTGGGGTCTGCAGATAACGCCAAATTAACATTGAGTGAAATAGGGCAATTAACTTACAAGCGACCACATAAAGGGCATATAATGCAAACTCGATTAAAAAATTGATGCGAACAATTTAATAGGGGAGAATTGAGCGTTGATATCTTCTTGACAAATATAGGGCATAATATAAGAATGAAATCAGATTAAATTTGTAATAAGTGTATTTTTTTTCTATGACTTTTCCTGACTATACATACCTATACCTGTAACACATAATTTTGTAAAATTGTTTGTAACTTAAAATATACCTATATACCTGTAACATATAATTATTAAATGTTGTAATAATTACGTAACAATCATGTTTTTTCGTATGATTTTATTAACGGGGACTTTTTTTCCGGCATTCCTATAATCACTTATGCTGACCGCTGGGCGCTGACGATACATGTCTGCTCTTTTCTCATAAGACTTGGGATGGTGTGTATGAAAAAGCACACCAAGGTTTTAGACAGATAAATAACAGATTAAAAGATAGAAATCTAATCTTAAATGTGGGAAAAACTGTTTTCATGCCGTTCTCAATTAAAAAAAATGATATTAATTACAATATTATAACAATTCATGACTGTGATACAAACAAAATCTGTGACTCGCAAAATTGTAAATCTATTAAAAAAGTGGAAAAAATTCGATACTTGGGTATTATATTCGATAAGAACTTGAGATGGAATTTACACATCAACAACCTATTAGATAAACTACGTTTTATAACTTACAAGCTAGTAAAAATTAAATGTATGGTGCCGAAACAAACATTAAGAACAATTTACTATGCACTGTATCAGTCTAACTTCCAATATGGTATATTAGTATGGGGTGGCCTTAAAGATAACATACTAAATGCATTAACAATTATTAATCAAAATAATTTAATCAGAATTTGTCTAAATAAATGTACAGTTACGGGATCTACAAAAGTAAATTACATGGAATTTGGTGTTTTACTGGTAAGGTAACCTTAACTTTACAAAAAAATAGTAATAATGCATTTATTGAAACATGTTAGACGAGATAATCACTACAATAATTTAGATAAAAAAAGAGAATTTAGAAATTATGACTTTCCTGTTATATACACCAATAAATCTTTTGGACAGTCTTTTGTAGACTATCTGGGACCGACAATTTTTAATTCTATGCCGTATGAATTTTAAAAAAATGTGATAATGGGTGATACTATTAATATTAAATATGTGGTATACAAGTTTTTATTTTTGGAATTAGAGAAGAACGCGTTATGTATGTAAAGTATTTTCATTTTTCTTTGTTTATAAAACTTTGAAATGTTATAACTTTATTAAATTTATTTACTATGTATTATGCTTTTATAATTGTTGAGTGTTTATGTATGTATTTTTCTTTTCTTTTGTAGATCATATTATATATTCTCATTATTCTCATTATATTACTTTATTTCATAGTCTATTATATTAACATATCATATTAGTATACGTTTTGTTATATTATATTATATATTATTAAATTTTATAACTACAATAACTCCCTCTCTTCATCACAAGCCTAGCTTAAAGGAGAGAGGTTAATCGAATCTGTTATATGTATTTGTCAATTTGTTTGAAAAAAAAAAATGTATATTTTAAAATGTATAGCTTATTTAGTGGACAATTTATATAGACAATATTATTGATATACATTATAATATTAGTATTTAATTATAAAATAATATGTGAATTGGTCACATGTCTAAATTGTAAAAAGGATAATAATTTTATTATTAAAAATGAAAATAGATAATCTAATTAATATGTTTATGTGAGTATATATGAGATGTATATTATAAAATAAACAGTCTAAATTGTATAAAATGATTATAATTATGTAGTTCAAAATTAAAATGTATAAATGTAACTAGATACTTTTGATAATGTTTGGTCATATGTTAAAATTGTATAAAAATATATGTAGGTACAAATTAAAATTGTAGAACTGAAGTAAAATCGTGTGCTACAAGTATAATATTAGAAAACTTTTGGTTGTAAAAACAATTATTTAGCAAAATATCAAAAATAATGCATTTAACAAAAAAAACAATGTATTGGACATTTCTAAGTTCAATTATTAACTGTGTCCAAAATTTAAAAAAAATCAAAATAACCATTTATTGGGTATTTTTTATGAATTTTCCCACAATTTTTACTAATATTGAATTATTTACTTGGTTATTTTTTAAATTTTATCTGATTTTTTTATATTTATAACTGGAATTTTTTTTTGCTAGATTTACCATTTTAACAGCAACACAACATGCCCTAAATCTTTTTAGCTCTTCCCAATTATAAAGTATTAATAATAGTACCGCCCACCGGGAATAGACACATAAATAAAAATTCCTTATTAAAAAAACACATGATAGTTCCGCATCTTTTCATTATTGTCTGTTTGGTCCATGGTTAATATCATTTCTATGATTTGGTCAGTTTAGATAATGTGGTGGGGTCGTGGGGAGAGGGGGTATAGTAATTAATTTTTAATATTTAATAATAAGTCATTTATTAGTGACAAATGCACGTCTCGTTCCATCATAATATTGTTATTTTCTCGAAGCCTCCCCTTCATCTCTCACATACTCATGAATCATGATAATAACAATAATTAGATAATAATAATGTCGTGCGACGTGAGCGATGGAGAAACATAATATTTTAATGAACTTTAATTTGTATTTTGTCTTACTAATGATAACAACACGACAGCTGCTGCAGAGTGCTGCTAAGGCCTGCTGTGCAGTGCGCAGTGTGCACTGTGCACTAAACACGAATACGCACACGCACACGCACGCACGCATTTTACCAAACACATTTTTCACACACACGCGCAGGCGCGCGCGTGCACATCTCAACGAAAATATTTGGCATGTGTAAGCCGATAGCAGGACGTATCTCTATACACCGATATAATAATAATAATAATAATAATAATAATAATAATAATAATAATAATAATAGTAATAATAATATTGTACTGCATAACAGTGTGAGTGCACTACAGTTAATCATAATAATAAATAATAATAATATTTCATAGGCACACGTAATATAATAATAATACAATTGTACACATTTGAATGTTATCGCCGTCACTCGTCGACTGCAGGACGTGATTAGTAAACACAACAACAGATTACGGAAGGACGCTCGCTCTCTCTCCTAATAATACACCTACATAATAATAATATTGGCGATCGTATTGTTGTACAGTTCGGTTAAGTACATTAAAAGCCATCGTCTACGGTATCGCTTGCGGATGGTGCGATATTGCCCACGGACATCATCGACAAGTTGATTGCAATAATAATATTATATTGTTGTTGTTGTTGTTGTTGTTGTTGTTGAAGTTGTGTCATCTGAACCGCTGTAACGTATACGCGCGAGCTCCAACCAACGGACTCTACGACCACCGGAGACGCAAGTCGCTATTATTGCATTCAAGACATCACCAAACACATACCACCTGCATACCACACGTCTTATGTTAGCCGGGTGAGTGTAATGTACTTAGGTTGGGTAGGCCACCATTTTTGAACTGCCGGTAAGCATATACATGTAAGCAAAGGTGATGAGTCTGCAACGGTGTGTGGCCCTCTGGCGATTACACATTTCTCACTAGCTTGTTGGCATTCCAGTGATGACTTAATCAATGTGCTTTAGGGTTTACATTTTTTGCCTGTATATACTTAGATAAATAATGGTGTGTGCAAACCGGCCCACAATCTAGGATTAGTAACATCTTTGACTATTGTTATGTGGTTAGCGGTCATTTCAATAGTAATTACTACTTTTAAAAAAGCATGTCTGTTGTCTTAGATTTTCTTTTCTTAATATGTTGTATACATTCTGTGGAATTTTGTGCCATTGGGTACAAACAATATACATATTAAATGCCATTTCTGAATTGTTAATAACGAGACAGTTTTAAATGATTTGGAATGAGTACACAGGTATTTTTTAGCATAGTCATCTTTAACTGGGTCCATTATACTATGTAGTGCTAATCGATTTTTTTTAATTCATAATTTTCTTATTAGAATTCCAGAACTTTCACTAATCCAACTATAATAACTCACCTCCCTTCGCTTTAATTAAAAGCTAGTCAGGTTAACGCCACATATTATAATTAATATGTTTATTAACAGCTCAAAGCTTAGTTGTATAACAAGACAACAGATCTTTAAATAAAATATAAAATATAAATGCATACAACATTTTAGAATTAACTTCAACAATATCTAAATAACTAAATAATTCAAGTTTAAATTATATTATCATCTATAGTGCTCTATTTATATTAATTTTTCTATTATGTATCCTAATTGATCACCTTAATGTTAAAATCTAATAGTTAATTATTTTATAACATTACAGCAGTATATGAAAACATTTTATAAATGTTGTTTATAAAAAAATATTCTTTATTGTGAAACTATCTATTCTAACAATAATGAAAATAGCTTGTTTTAAGACCTTACTTGTATTTCATCAATTGTTTTATCATGCTCATTCATGGAATTTACATTTTAATTTTTAGATTCTTATTAAATTATTTATTTCTAATAATATTTATTTGTTAAGCAACTTAGCTTATAGTAATTTTTCTGTTAATAAGCGCATTTGGATTTCTTCCAAGCTGTGTAACATACCCTCTATTTACTAGATAATTGTTAAAAAGTTTTTATTTGTTATATATTTTAAATGAATAAAATGTGTACGCTTTTATATTAGAAATGATTTAAAATGATAAACATACAATACAAAACCAAAACCATTATCAACAAATCTATTATTCCTAATGATTATTTTTCATTATTAATACTTTTAAATTAGTAATATTTACAGAGAGATAACAGGTAGGTACCTAATATAATAAAATGTTCTACAATATTCAAAGATAACATCAATAATGTTTAAAACTCTTATCTTAATTATACATCATTTTGTTTTTGCTGTAACACTATATTATGATAATATACCTTTACATATATGCATTGTTTTTTTAGAGACTATGGTCTTATTTATTAACATGGTTCCTAATGCGATAAAAATATTTAGTGTGATCCATTTATTTGTTATAATTTATTATTTCTATCAACTGCGTATAAATAATAATATTGTTGTTATATTTAGTTAATTTTCATTAATATGAATCGTATTATTTATTTTAGAAACATGCCGTTATTTGGAAAATCACAGAAAAATCCAGTGGAGGTAGTAAAACAAATAAAAGAAGCTGTTGTTGCATTAGAAAAAGGAGATAAAAAGTTAGAAAAAGTAAGTATATTTTAACTTTAAAATTGTATTTAATTAATTTTATATTATTTTGTTTCTTCAGTCAAAATGTATAACAATTTATATTTTTTGTAATATTCTTATGTATTTTGATTAATATTATGCATTTAATTTGTTAGTTTTCATGTTTGCCATGTACTTGATTTAGTTATTTGTGTATTTTTATTATTTAGAATATAAATGTCTTAAAATAATTTCTCTATTTCAATTGATATGATGGATTATATTATATTTCATGTGATACCCTATGGGTTTAATTGAACATTATTAGATAACTAAATGTTAACATAGAAATCAAAGTGTATATCAATTTGTGTAAATTAAATACTAATAACAAATAATTTAATTTACTGTTGGGTTTTCTCAGTATAATTTTAATTCATTTTATTGAACTACTAATATATATACATTTTTATTACATGATTATATTAATTTTGTTTATAATTATGCTATTTCAGGCACAGGAAGATGTTAGCAAGAACCTTTTAGTGATAAAAAATTTACTATATGGAACTGCAGATACTGAGCCACTGTCTGATATTGTTGTTGCTCAGTTAGCGCAAGAAATGTACAACAACAACTTATTGCTGATGTTGGTACAAAATTTGACAAAAATAGACTTTGAAGTATGTAATTTAAACAGGCGTAATAAATGTATTCAAATAAATTAATTTACATTTAATTATTTAACATTACAGGGCAAAAAAGATGTTGCTCAAGTTTTTAACAATGTTCTTCGTCGGCAATTGGGTAGCCGATCACCTACTGTTGAACATATCTGTGCAAAATCTGAAATTCTGTTTACTCTTATTGCCGGGTAAGTTATTATGTATATGTTAGTATTAGGTGTATTTATTTTAAAACATAATTCAAATACAGATCTTGAGGTCTACCAAATCAATGTTCATAAATATTTCATATACAGTCGAGTCTAGGTAACTCGTATCCCAATTAATTAATTGAACTTTTGAGATAGGTATAATTTTAAAAAAAAATTGGCTAAATTTTATTTTATTTTTATTGTACTCATTTTTTCCTTCTAAACACCATAATACAATTAAATTTGTTATGGTCAATGTAATAAACTAATTACTTTTTATAAATTAGTATTTTATTTATACACATTATAAAATTAAATAATTTTTTATAAAAACATGTATTTTCAGAACACAAAATTCTAAATTTCTAATTTATTTATTTTAACAATTTAATTTACAGAAATTACAAATACGAATTATTCGATAAATAAAATACTAATAAATAAAAAGTAATTAATTTATCATCAGCATTAAAAATTATGTTAAGGTCAATGAGTGATAACATGTTCCCTGTTTTTGCGGGCACTAGGTAAATTAAGAGAACGGCATACCCGCATATGTTGCCTCTTTCTTACAAATGTATAACATAGAAAATGTATGCTCTGTTAGCTTAAAATTCAAAATAAATCGACCTATTATGAAACTTGATGGTAAGACCATTATCTGTGTTCCAATGTTGATTATTAACGATAGCTCAGTTGTGTGTGTATAAAATAGCTATTAATTTAAAATGTTCATAATTCACTTAAAAATTGAACTGTCATAAAATACCAACAAGTTTCATAATAGGTTGATTCACTCAAATTTTTAAACTAACAGAGCTAACTATCTGCTGAGCTTACATTTTCTAAGTTGTGCACTTGTAAGACAGAGACAACAAATGCGGATATGGTATCTTCTTAATGAAATTAATATAATGGTGTGTTAAAAATGTTCAAATATTTTTTAACTTGAGGTGCTAAATTTTTTATTGTTTTATTACTTGTTGGATATCTCAGCTAAAATGAAACGAATTATTCTATAATGAATTGCTATTATTGGAGTTTTAAAATATTTTTTTCTCCATAAAATATTAAAGTTTTAGTGAAGTCCTTATTTTAAAAGCTCATTTTTGGAGTTACATTTATTTTTAATAATCATAAGATGTTACTATAGTATTTAATTTTGTATATAAAACTGGTTAATTGCGTGTTATATTAAAGTGTAAGAAAATTTAAAATCACAATTCAGAATTGGATCCATTTTTCTAGTGTAAACAGGTTAGCCTGAGTCCTTAGATGAACTTCGTGTTGAAAATAAAAAAACTATATTGAATATATTCCTTGCTTAGCACAAAACCTAAAAAAATAGTTATTATCTCATACCAGTAGATATATTTTATTATCTACTATAAAAGAGTATTTCCATTTTTGCTATTAAAATGATTCATAGTTTTACTGTAAATATTGAACTTCATAAAATTATGACATTATCCAATACTATTTAGAAATATAAATGTTGAGTGGATGTCATTGCAATATTTGTTTTCTCTGTCAGACCATATTATACAATAGATATAATGCTTTCATCTAAAATCGTTTTTTTATGATTTTAGGGTGATATTAGAGTAAAACTACCAATATCAAAATTATAGAGGACAATATTTTTGAGGGTTTGACGTATCGGTTTTATATTTTACTATTATATGACTTTCGAAATAAAAATTGTTATTTTACCCTAAGATTACTCAAAAACATAAAAATAAAATATTCTATATAAATTCTGTCATCTGAAAGATCATCCAAAGATTATGGCTTTATTGTTTTAACTATGGAAAAAATAATTTCACAGATTATTGCACAGTTGCATGAACAATCACTCAACATTTATCTAATCAACTGTGAGCTAATAATCTGTTAACCATGATTTGGTGACCTAATATTGAAAGTAAACATTCTCCTATCTCTAAAAAATAAATTTATTTTTATTTTTATTAGGAGTAAATACCTAATTATGATTTTTATTTTAAGTCATTAGAGCCTACTAATAATTGTATGAATAACAAAACTATAATTTAAAGGTATGAACATCAAGAAATAGCTCTTAACTGTGGTACAATGTTACGTGAATGTGCTAGATATGAAGCTTTAGCAAAAATAATGCTGTACTCGAAAGAATTTTTCAATTTTTTCCGTTATGTAGAAGTTTCAACTTTTGATATTGCTTCAGATGCATTTTCCACATTTAAGGTTGTAAACTAATTAATAAAGAGCATAATATTTTATAACATCCTTATTTCTAACTTTATTTACTATTATTATTATTTTTGTTATACAGGAATTGCTGACTAGACACAAACCACTGTGTGCTGAATTCCTTGAGATCAACTATGATAAAGTGTTTACACATTATCAACAGCTACTTAACTCTGAAAATTATGTTACTCGTCGCCAGAGTCTCAAGTTACTTGGTGAACTATTGTTAGACCGTCATAATTTCACGGTAAATATTTAATATATATAAACCCGGGGTCAGCAACCCACAGGCCTTAGCTAAAATTTATAATTTGTATACAAATCAAGAACTTATACAATATTATGAACTAGAAACTGTGGATATTAAAATTTTGTTGGTTTGTAGATACCTTGTTAAATTAATAAACAAATTTGATATGACTCCATTTTTGTTTAAATTATACTCAAATTGTGGTCTGTGAATAATTTATGTTTATTTTTGGACGTTGATATAAAAAACATTGCTGACCCTAATATAAACTATTCAATTTTTTATAAATTGGTTGTATTGTTTTTGACATAAATATGTCTTTTGACATTTTCAGGGAGTCTACCTTAAATTTGTAAGGTGCTTTTTTGTTAGACTTCTTGCTATGGTGACATAACTTGTTACTCTGATGAACACGTAAATAATGTATAGTTAAAATAGTTATTATTTTCATGCAATTCAAAAGATATATTCATGATCAAATTTATTTCCAAATGAGGGAAATTGTACATAGTTGTTTTTTATCATTTGTTTTAGGTAATGACACGTTACATATCAAATCCTGACAATTTAAAATTGATGATGAATATGTTAAAAGAAAAATCTAGAAATATCCAATTTGAAGCTTTTCATGTTTTTAAGGTATAATTTTTAATATCTAAAAATTTGAAATATAATAATTTATATATAATATACACATTTTTTTTCTTTAGGTGTTTGTTGCAAATCCTAATAAACCCAAGCCTATTCTCGACATTTTGCTTCGTAACCAAGACAAGCTGGTTGAATTCTTGACAAGATTTCATACTGAACGATCTGAAGATGAACAGTTCAATGATGAAAAGGCATATCTGATCAAACAAATTAAAGAGCTCAAACCCACAACTAGTGATCAATGATTTAGGGTGTATGCAACTCGAAACTATGACTATTCGGGTTGTTGATAATTATTTTACTTGTCATCATTTTATTTTAAGTTATAGATTATATTTAGGGGTAATAACACATTTATATAATTTGGTTTTCGAAGAGGCATTTCAAATTTTTACGCTTAACAAATAAACATAATTTATTTATTTGTTGTTTTAAAAATGCCTCAATGTTAAAAAAATTTAATTATACTTGTTTGCATAATAGGAATTATAACATCTGAGAGTGGAATGTAGGTGCAATCTAATTGTATTCATTTGTTATATTTTGTAATTTCTATTAGTAAACACATACAGACTATCTACAATATACATACATGTGTGTATGAGTATAATTTTGTCAAGTGTTTATATGGATAATCAATGTAATCATTATGAAGAAAAATAAGTTTTATATTAGAGTACTGTTGTATTTAACATTTTAAAATGATTTATACATTGTATTCGTTAGATAAAAAAATCCTTATATTATAATTATAAACAATCTGTTTATAATTAGATATTTAACTAATTATATTTATATACTGTATGAAAGGACTTTTTAGAAAAATTAATGTTTGTTACCTATGCATTAAAAAAAGTACATTAAACAAGGTTCACTATTAAAATTTATTTTTAAGCTAAAATCTATTCAGGAATTTTATTTATCAAAAATTCTTTGATTGTTTATCGTTATAATATTGTTGGTTTATCAATTTATATTCCTATAAATGTATCATGAAAGCATTATTAAATGTTCTTCAAAATATTTTTGCTAATAATAATTATGTGATGTTTTTGTATTGCAATAGTCAGTTTAGGTAGTGGACACTAATTCTTAGATTATAAAAAGTCGTTTAGACATCAATAATATAAATATAGTAGAATCTTATTATTCCTAATATGTTTGATCTTGTAAATTGCAAGTGAAACTACTGCAGAGAATATTGTAATATTTTCTATTTTTAATATAAAGAAAATAGCAATAGATAAAATATTATCTTAAAAAGGTATATATCGTCCAATTGTTCATAATTTCTCACAATTCATGTCACTTAAACCTTTTTTTTAAAAACATTTTTAGAAACAGTTCTTAATTATGTGTTTAATGTAGATAGTCACTTGTTAAGCCTTTTCAATACAATTATAAAACCTTATTTCTATTATTCAATTTAAGAAATTACATCAAACCAAACTATTTGTATGAATTACCAATTAGGTTAATTAGTTTAAACAAATTAATAGTTAAACTTAAGAATTTATGATGGCCTGAAACTAATTGCCTATATTTTCATTTACTAAACAAGTTTATGTGTCCATGAAAATAGTTTTAAAAGAATCCATCTTTTAAAAAAAAAAACATATTCTTGTAATGACTAGGCTACAATCTTAATAATTGAAGGGTCCAGTACAACAATCAGGTATGTCCAATTTTCAAAACAGTTTAAAATGTATTCGGTTCTTATAATAAGTAGGGCAGAAGTCTTCTAGACATTTGCATATTTGTTTTTGTGTAATTATAATAAAATACTATCTAGAAGCACATTTATTTCATGTTATAACAAATACTAATCTGCAATTTTAAGAGGACACTACACGGACATTTGTTATACCTGTCTTACAAGTGCGTAACATAGCAAATGAACTCTCATAGGCAGAGCCATAAGTACTGTTCAAGGTATGCAGAATCTAAATCCGCCCACACCACAATAACTGGAGGGGGGGCTAATCCATAAAATCGGCAAAATGTTTATAATAGTCACTTTATCTTAAAAAAATAATTAAGATTTAAGTACCTATGTAATAAAAATATAACCGCATTACTTGTCACTGTTGATAAAAAAAAATAAAAATGTAAAAGTATATATTTATAATATAAATAATCTAATTGAACTTCACTCAAAAATATAATGACATTCATCTCTTAAATTCGACTGCTATTTTTAAATTGTCTATTCCAGCATCATCACTAACTTTGACTGCCATTTCCTGTTCTAGAACTACTGTTAATATCATCAACACATTCAATCTGTCTTGCTTCTTGGTAGATCTCAATTTGGATTTGACTATATCAATTTAGAGAAAGACCTCTCACAAGTACAACTTGTTACTAGGATCACTACAAACTTTTGAATGACTTTAAAAAATTGGTTTAAGTATTTATAGTGATCATTAGACTTCACCCAAATTAACCATTCATAGATTATTACTGAACTGCCTTTATTAAGAATCTTAGAATTATTTTTTAATAGCATTATTTCTGTGTTCAGCAGATCATTTATAGCTTTGTTAGCTTACAAATTAGAACATTATCTGTGTTTGTATATGGGTTTTTAACAATGGTTCAATTTTTTAGCCTTTTCAAAAATGCTTTATACATAATGCTTTTCTAATTTGCATGCCTGTAGTCTGGAGGTAATAGTTGGAAAATACCTACTGGCCACTGACGAATATCCATATGTATACAAGAATCTGCACTTATTAAAATGTTATTAAAATTATTATTTGAAAAAATATCTAGATACAAGATACTATAGAACTTAGTTATCTCACCTCTAGGTGAACATAAAATAATACATCTTCGAAAAAGTATTTTACATAGGAACCTACCTACCTACTAACATATTTTTAAATTATTATTCTTTATTTCTTAATGTACTGCAATTAATAAAACGTATGGCTAAACTAATATTGTATAATATATTTTGATTTAATTTATTTAACTTAGTACCTATAGTTATAACTTATTAGTTACCAAACTATATATTAATTATTTGATAAAGCCTACATTGCCATATAGGTACCTAATACGTATCTAGTAAATAGGTAGGTACCTATCTACTTACTTAGTTACTTATAATTTATTAATAATACTGCAACATAATATGTAGGTACAAGTAATGTGAATAATTCGGGCTAAGAAAAAATTACCTATCCTATAAACGGATATTACATCCAGAAACATAATACTAAAAAAATGTACCTAATATCATTTTTAAATGTTCTAACACTTATTTTTATAGTTAACTTACCATACAAAGTTTAAGAATCACCATCCAACACAATTTATCTTTAATTTTTAATTTATGATTTATAATACTCCTATATTTTTATAATTTACTTACAATATAAAATTTACAATACATTTTTAACCTCTTGTGATAGTCCTATAACTCTGTATGAAATGGGAAGGAATTTGTGTTGTCAAAAAAAAGGAGACGTTTGAGAATTTTCTTTTATGTAAAACGGGATCCGGGCTACAGCCATATTATTTATGTAAACATACCACAAAAATATGTGCTTACCATACGCTTATTGTAATTAATTTAAAACAGGAAAATAATAATATAAGAAGTGGAGGAGGGGACAGGTACTTATACTCATTTATCGGCAATAATTGAAAAAAAATTGAAATGTTTCATGTACATAAAATATTGATTGTTCGAAAAGAGTGAAATATTTTTTAAATGTTTTAATGTATGGCAAATGGTCTAACAAACATTTATTGACAATTTAAAGTATCTACGGTTATTCATTTTTGAGTTATCGAAAAAATACAAAATCAGTTTTTTCAAAATAATCTAGTTTTTTAACAACAGTAATAATACGAAGAAGAATAAATAAGAAAACCTACCTTAAGGTATCAATAAGTAGAATTCTGCGCCAGACCGATATAATAATTGCCTAATATTTTTACGTTTATATTTTCGTGTACAAAAGTACAATAGTCATGACTTCATGAGGTATCCGTATACGTAAATCGTGTCTACGTCATCGGTTGTTAACGATTAATTTGATGGCCTCAACACGATATACCGATATCAGCACCGCACATGTATGTGTTGTGTTACTACCTAGTACCTACCTATGTACCTACTTATGTAGTTATGTACATGACAAATCAAATTTAATTTGTCATGCTTATACTGCCATTATAATAATGGTCTACCCATATATCCCATTAAAATTGAAACACGTATACCCATGGTTGTTAGGCTGTAACTTAAAATATCAAATATCAATACGTGTACATTTACCATATTTATACCTACATAACTATATAAGTAGGTACATAGGTAGGTACTAGGTAGTAACACAACACATACATGTGCGGTGCTGATATCGGTATATCGTGTTGAGGCCATCAAATTAATCGTTAACAACCGATGACGTAGACACGATTTACGTATACGGATACCTCATGAAGTCATGACTATTGTACTTTTGTACACGAAAATATAAACGTAAAAATATTAGGCAATTATTATATCGGTCTGGCGCAGAATTCTACTTATTGATACCTTAAGGTAGGTTTTCTTATTTATTCTTCTTCGTATTATTACTGTTGTTAAAAAACTAGATTATTTTGAAAAAACTGATTTTGTATTTTTTCGATAACTCAAAAATGAATAACCGTTGATACTTTAAATTGTCAATAAATGTTTGTTAGACCATTTGCCATACATTAAAACATTTAAAAAATATTTCACTCTTTTCGAACAATCAATATTTTATGTACATGAAACATTTCAATTTTTTTTCAATTATTGCCGATAAATAAATTATTGTTATCGTTTGTTCAAAAAAATTGAAAATATAATACAAGGTTTCTCATAAGTTGGTATTAATGTAATTAAAAAAAGAGTTGACAATACTATTATTTATGAGCTTATGAGGATAGAATTCTGATAAAAATAGTCAAAATCCCGAACACTAGCAAATTATTATTTAAGATTTGAAATATATAATACAAGATTCTTAATGAGTTTTTCTAAAAGTTTTGTAGAAAGTCATATTAATTTTTTATGAGCTTTTGAAATTTAAAATTTTACAACTGATCCTTTCACCATTAAATTAAGAATTTCTCATGGAACGATTGGAACGATTTTCTAATTTTTTTGTTATTTAAAAACAAATAACTTTAGATACCTACTTAAAATGTTCACTTACCTAATATATTTAATAATTATCAATATTTTCTTAGACTCTTTTTGAGCTACTAACAAGCCTACTTACATTTGTAATTTTAGTATTTTGCTAAAAATATCGATAAAAATATTTTCGCTGGATCAAAAAACTTGAAAATTTAATACATACATGGTAATTAACAAACCTTCTTTTGCATGTCTGTCATTAACTTTTAGGCAGTAAAAACGATAAGGTTTTCTTTTTTAACATCTTTTGTGATAGGAAAGTGAATCTAATTTGGCAAAGTTATCTACTTTATTGTGGGGAAAAAAGTAAAAAACTTTAGTTTTAAATGCATATAGAACAACAAACATAAAAAAAAACAGGAACAGTTTTTAACAAAAAATATTATGTTTATTTAAATAGGTAATATTAAAATAAAATTTATTTTATATTTATTTTAATATGTAATAATATGTACAATACGAATATACGATACACCTTTACCTATAATCTGTATTAGGTAGATACGTATTATTTATTTAAGTAAATCATGACCATTTATTCATTTATAGACTTCAAAATTAAATTTATTAAATAATGTATTTAACAACAATAAGACTACGATTTTTATATGAACTCATTTATTTTATATTAATCATTATTGAATTAATAAATAATAAGCAGGTGTGTTTAAGTTTTAAAATTAATTTTTAATTTATTATACTTAGGTAAGTAAGTTCTTAAACATTTTTGATGGACAGGTGTAGGTACATAATTTATCTGTAGTTGATTGTTTCGTACCTATAATTTAATTATAACCATTAAACTAATTTAACTCAAATGTTTACGAAAAACAAAAATATAAAATGGTACAGATATATCTAGGTACCACTATTTAAATTTTACATTGGTGTGTGTCTGATGAATTTCTAGTAAATTACAATAAAACATTATTATAATACCTATTTATAATTTTATTAGGTAGTACTTTGTTATATTGAATACCTAATATAACAAATTATAATCACCCTGCGTTCGATTTTTAACGCCAGTCATTTCCATGGGGACATTTTTGGGAATAGTCCAATTAATAGGTGGGTATAGTAACTGGTAGTCAGTAGGTACCTACAAATTGCAATCATTACGAACGGAATTTCAATAAGTAATAATCGAAATCGTGTTTTTCATTGTTTTTTCCTTGCATAGCTTATCAAATATCACTCAACAGTAAAGTTAACACGACGCTTTCCGGCTCCGTTATCAACTGGCATTTTTCTCCCCACCACTTTCTCAATCATGCCTTCTCGCTCACTATTCTCTACTATCTGTCTATCGCCCGCTTCGTTCATCGTCCGTCCGTGTCTCGCACTCTTTCCTAATGTCTACGGTCGTCGTTATCTTCCCCTCGAAACTAACGACGTGCCATTTCGTCCGTCGGCCGCTTACACGCATGAAATGACAACTCGACGTCACTGTTTTCGTTGTTGTTATTAATTTTAGTAGGGTTCCTGTTTGTCGCCGGTCCTTATCCAACGAATCAAAATCACTCGGCGAGTCATTAATCACAAATAGCCATGCTGTCAAAGAAGTGCATTAAGTACGTTTGCTGGACGCTGCTGTTCGCGTTTGTGTTCCTAGGACTGCCGAAACTTTGTTCGAGCCACGGACACCACCACCACCATGATCACGACCATGACCACCATACAGCGAAGTCCGTGTCCAAGCCGACCGTCGACTCAATGCTGTGGGTCAAAGCGTTGTCATCCACCGTCGCCATTAGCGTACTGCCGTTTTTCGTGTTATTCTTCATTCCAATCGATAACAAGGACGAACACAAGTCATTTCTGAAGGTGCTCTTGAGTTTTGCATCTGGTGGATTATTGGGCGATGCATTCCTGCACTTAATCCCGCATTCATTGTCCACACACAGCCACCACGGTCATGGGGATCATCACCACAGTAATGATGACCACCACCATGATCACGGTCAGCATTGCAGTGCTGATTCACATAGTTCGGAAGGTGGCCATGACCACGGCAACGAGATTGGGGTGGGATTGTGGATTCTAGCCGGCATATTGGTGTTCTTGTTTGTTGAGAAAATGGTTAGAGTGATAAAAGGTGGTCATAGCCATTCGCATTCATCTGTACGCCCTAAGGAAAAGTTAAGTGATGATGAAGACGAAGATGAAAATAATGACAAAAATGTGAAACTTGCAAGTAAGTAACATTTCTTTTTTGGCCTAATAGGTAAATTTATACTTCATTTTATTTGCTAGGTTCATAATTAAACTTAAAGTTTTAAATCATTATTACTTATATTAACTCTGTAAAGATGTTATTTTACTGACAAAAAACCAGACACTAGGTTTTGAATATAATATAGTTTAAGTAGACTTAGTATAGCCTGGTAGAGAATTATTTCAACAGTTTTAGGTATACCTACAAATATTACAACAAAATCTATTTTATTTTATGTATTTTTTATATATTTTCACCAATTTCCTCAGTGGTAAGTTGGGCCATTATACTTAATATTTTTGTTATTACTGTAAAATGTAACTACATATGGCCAATAAATTATCATTATTATTATTATTATACTGGGAATTATTTTTACTATGGGCCAATTACATTTTTATGGGTCCATGAGGTATTATTGTGACATTATATGTTTTAATTGATCATTTGAACCTGAATTGTACTATTGGCCATGGCCTACGAAACTATATATAAACAAACAAATCAACATTTCAACTATAATACTTTTTTTTTATTAACATCATATTTTATTCATCTTAATATCCTATGTATATGATATTTAATAAACTAAACATTTAAAATTGTAAATATAAACAAAAATAAAATTAAATAACATGATGAACAGCAATATCTCAGTATCAACATCACCCGATCTCAGTTATTTACCAAGAATTACACCTAATACATTTTAAACCAAATTAAATTGATTGAATGACTATCAAAGCAATCATAAAAACATTCCATTCAAATATAACAATATTGATAGCTTATCAAAGATATATAATTAAATATTCTATATATTTTAAAGTACCTATAGTAAAGTAAGAATTACTTATTACTACTAAGAACTAAGAAGTATGTAAATGTCATCATGTGGTTCCTATTCTTGGATTTTTTTTCATGTTATTATACACACATATTAGAGTAATACATATTTTATCTAATCTAATTTCTGTTTAAATAAACTTGAAAACTAGGTTGTATGTATATAATGATAATATAATAATTAAAATGCGTTTAATAGGCATTTATACAGATATTTAGAAGCAACTTCAGTTGTTGAAGTTTTTGTATGTGTAAATAAAATATTGAATTTCTTTTAAATTTTACATGGAATATCAACTTAATTTAAAAATCTTACCTTAACAATATACTACTAATTTTGTTAGATAATTAGGCTTTAAAAATTTATTTTTTTAAATTAATAGAGTAAAATTGTATTAAATATTGTATGTACATGTGTTTGGTTTAAATCAAATATTTATATTTTTTTATAGTGCCAAAACAAAGTTTATCAGTAGCTGGATGGTTAAATGTTGTTGCTGATTTTACACACAACTTTACTGACGGACTTGCTATTGGTGCTGCATATTTAGCCGGTCAAAATATTGGTATAGTTACAACAATAACAGTATTACTTCATGAAGTCCCACACGAGATTGGAGATTATGCAATTTTAATTCAAGAAGGTAGTTCGAAGGCAAATGTGAGTAAATTTATTTTTAAATTGGTTAACAGTTTGTGAGCAAAAATTAATTATACTTGTAAACATACAGCTTTAAGTATATTATGTATTCAATTGTTTTGTACACTAAAATGTGTTCTCAATTAATAAAATATTATTGTGATTATTTTTCGTAATTTACCCTACCAAATTATTATTAGGTCTTAAATATTTAAAAAAAAAGTGGTAGTCATCTGATCAAAAATGTTAAATTATTATTAACATTTCAAGTCTAAATTTACCTAACTTAATTAGTAGAATGAGTTATTTACACTATATCTGTTCAGTGGAAACCACTTAGTGTTGTTAGCTTTAATATTTTAGTGAATTGACCTATTGTCAAACTTAAAGGTAAGTAGGTCAAGTAGAATATTATTTAGGGCACCACGTATACTTTTATTAATTAATTTCAAAGTGTGTTATAGCTTTGTAAAATATTATAATATTTTAGTGTGGTAAAACTAAAATACTGCAATTTTAAAATGCTTATAACTTGCATCAAAATTTAAATATCTATAAATATCTAGATAATATTCTTATATTTAAGTTTAATAATAGATCAATTTACTTTAAAACTAAAGCTAACAACATATAATATATTCTTCTCAATGCAGATATGCTGTGTTGTGTGTTTGAAAGACGGAAACAACACATGCCAGTTTTGACGTCCTTTTTAAACATTAAATGAATAGTTGGTAATAATTAGTGTTGGGTAATGACGTAACGCAAATTACAAATACTGTAGCAAAATTACTTTTTAAAAATAATTTTAGTGCTTTACTTTCCACCCTATTAAAATAATTTATGAATGTAGTATGTATGACAAGGCTTAGTGGCTAGGATATTCATGAAAAATAAAAAATCAATTAAATTTACTTTGGATTCTGAAAATTTTAGATAATCATCAACAATATTATTATTAATACCATTCATAGTTCAATTTAGAATTATTAATTTTTATCTAATTGTTTAATTTGTTTATTTACTTAAATTTTATTTTAACATTTATAAATTAACCAAACAATTTTGTTCTTTTTTACAGGCTATGAAATGTCAGTTATTAACTGCAATAGGAGCAATTTGTGGAACATTGGTGTCATTGACTTTTGGAAAAGATAGTAAGTTTATACGACTTCTTATTACCTGAATTTTTTTTAATTACAAGAATGTTTAAAATAAATAAAATAGTATTTTTATGTTAACTTGTGAACATTATATTATGATTTATGATACATTTTTTTTTTTATAAATAAATTTACTGTATAATATGCAAATTATTAAATAACTTTGGGACTCTAGTTGATAATTACAAATAAAAATAACAAGTATGTTATTTGTACATTAATAAAGCTCATTTATTGTTTTTAGAACTTTAAAGACAATTATTAATATTGTATAAACTATTTTTAGTCAATTAATAGTGATTTTAAATTATTCCATGATAAATACACTAAAAATACTATGGTTTTGTAGATTTTATGAAAACCATTGGTAATAAATAATTACAGAACATTTAAAAATATAAGAATATGTATGGATATCAGTAAATACCACTTTACGTTATGCCATATGATTAGGCAGAGTTTTTATTTACTTTTATACAGTTTGATTAACTAAAACTTGCCTAAAAATTAAAAAAAAAACAACAGGAGCACAGTTTTAGTAAACGTTAGTGTATTAATGTTTATTTTTTCTCAGGTGAAGTTGCAAATTCGTGGGTACTGCCATTTACAGCTGGTGGTTTCATTTATATTGCAACTGTAAACGTAATACCAAGTCTTTTAGAAGACTCAAGTTTCAAACAGTCCATTAAAGAAATTTTAGCTTTATTAGTGGGAGTTTACTTAATGGTTCTTGTTGCTAAATATGAATAAATATAATAGTTTTATATAGTTTATTTGACTGAAGTCACATCCATATGTCATGTTGGCACATATTTATTTAATTTAACAAGAATACAATTTTTATTGTTGTAAATTCAATTTTTACAATTTGTTTAAAACTACATTTAATAAAAAAACCAATGCCTATGAAATTTCATAGGGTATATTGGTATCTTAATCAGATGGTTACTGTTTAGAATGTTTAGATTGTATAATACTCATGAACTGATATGTGATAATGTTTTTTTTTATATATTCCATCATATTATTGTAATTTCAAAATAATGATTAATTTAATTAACAATAAAAAAAAACTGTTTTTAGGATAAAAATTAGTTTCAGATTATTTATCGATAGTTAAAAAAAAAAAAATAGAACTCAAATCAAATTGATTTTTCTTAATTTTATATTTTTAAAAATCCCCTAGATATTGGTTGCAATTTAAATAATATCACATCTATTAAAAAAAACTATTTATCTACTTACTCTATAAGAAGAAATTGCACAATAATAACGACCAGCAAATATTTTATTTATAATTTACTTAATTTAAACAAATAAATAAGTTAAAGCTGACTAATATTCATTTTCAAAGATTTTAAGGATGTTTGTAAATGAGCCATTTTTATAATAATGTATCTATTGTGCCTTTTTATCGACTATTATTTTCATATGTCATGTATAAAATATAAAAACTATCAATGTTTTCCAAATTATTAATGCAGGTATTGTTACAAATGAGAGTTCTAATATGTTTTAAAATAAAATATCAAAATTGTATGACCATTTATTGTATTACGTTATTGAAACCCTAATGTATTATTTGAATAACTATTGTAATATTGTTAAGAAATTAAAACACATATTTTATGAATTTTGTTTTAAATTATAATGTTATGTCTAACTATATTATTTAGCCCACAAGAGACCATAACCTTTTCGCTTGTTTAGACTGATGGCATTTCCCCACTTTGTGCCATTCAGTGTTTGTCAAAATACTTGGAGATGCGCGGGATCAAACATATTGCAGTTGGGACACGGTAATGATATCTTGTGGGCCGGAGTATAGCAGTGGCGTCCTTCACGTCCTAATTTTTGTCCTATTTTTATTCACATATTTAGTACAGCACACAAACACAGAGGACTCTATGCTTTTACCAAAAATAAAAGTAATATTACTTAACATGTTTTTAGGTATCTATATTATGTAGGCTTGTTTTAATTTTTAAATAATTTAAATGTTATAATTACATGTACATATTTGAAAAAAAATATTTAAAACTATGGTCTGTAGCTATTTTTGGAACGACTAAGTCCATAGCCAATCAATTTAACATAATAATTTAGGTAACAAATAGTATTTTGAATCTAATGATGTGATGCTTGTTATGCTGAAACAACTAGTTATATTGTATATTAGTGTTTAGTCTTTTGAAGCAATAAAATTGCTGGGTTCGTATGATCTTACAAAAATTGTTGAATTTTTAAGTCATCAACTTCATATGTGAGTACTGCATTCATGAAAAAATTGTACAATGGCCTTTTCGAATGATCATGATTCCAAATCTAGAAAGATGTTTCTTGTCACTGTATTATAGTTGTAAGGAATTTTAGCAATTTTTTTTTCTAAGGTACAAAGTAAAAATATTATGGCTATTATATTTTGTATTAGAAAAACAGACAATTTACTAATTCAGTAGTAAATGTTGCATTCCCAGAGTTCAGTTTTAAAAAATTAGAAGGACTTTTTACAAAAAACTAGTTTTTGACAAAATCAGTTTGTTAAACCATTGGCCTAAGATTCTTTAAATTTCCATCAGATATTTATAGTATGTATGGATTTTTTTTCTTATTGTTGATAAAAAATTTCATCTCTAATATAATCCATTTTTCTTTTGTTTTTACAGAACTATAATTCCTTGATAGTTAACTCAATTATATTTATAACAATAAGAAATAAACTATTCAACCAGAATTAAATCAGCACTCACAAACACTAGTAGTTTTTTAATACCTACACTATCACTATGACCACAACTAAAAAGTCATATTTTCCTTTTACCTTATTCGGTTTAGTGTTTCTATGAATATTGAAGGTCGCACAGTTATCGCAAAGATGATGTATCTATATTAACTAATATTATTTCAAATAATATTTCAAAAACGTTATTTAAAAAATAACAACATCTTATACTTTTACATCTACAGTAAGTTTAGATTACATAACTTACAAATCAACACGAAGTACCTACTTAATTTCTAAAAAAGGAAACTTTTATGGCAGTTTTGATTTTAATAATATTTATTGTAAATATAGAGTAATCGTAAAATACCTTAGTAAATATCTATTAATCTAATACTATTATAAATAATAGTATAACCTTACTACAGTACATTATTAAACAATTATATTTATTTTATCCATCCAATAACTCTTCGTTGAAAACATTTTTCTAGTTTATATTCTGTGAAGTTGTCTTACTTGTGTTGGTGATTCCATTCTATACGAACGTAGTATAGTATACAAAAGCCAATAAACGAAAAAGATTAAGACTGAAAGTAAAAATTTGACAATCTCGAATTTCGAGCATGTTATACAGATGGGCGTTTGCAGACAAGTTTAGTGTTAGTAAAACACAATCGCGGATATCATAGGCTCATAGCTAAGAAAGACGCTACGACGCTGTTTACAAAACTTGGGGTCTTCAACCAGCTTAGTTTAATTGATTTTTCAATAAATGTAAATGTTTATCTTAAAATTGTCAATTTTACATTTTCATTAATTTTTACATATGTACACAATAGTAGGTATCATACATTTTAAATAATTATATGTACAATTATTAATAGGTATTTGCATTAAAATAATACAAATAAACAAATATCATTAAAAATATTATATAAATAATAAATGCTCTACATAAGTAGTTATTAATTTCTCCGAGTATTATTCGAGAATTGCCCCCCCTCCCCTTGGATGGCGGACACCTCTAAATAACGGAGAAAATTACGGCGACCGAGAGTGTCGGGTATTTAGAGGACCACTGTATATTATTAAACATTTTATAACTTATTGTAAGTAATGTAATTTGTCTATTGCAGTAAAAATTGCTTTGTGGTCGTCAGTCAATTATTCACAGTCGCTTATGGTCAACTGTTGCATTACTCTATGATCTGTAGTCAGTTGTCACCACTATTTGGTGCAGTGCCACTTGGCGGTGAAACGTTTCACGTATCACTGAGCGTCGAATACTGTCCCAACGGCCCACTGATAAGCCCTGTATCGATCGGCCGAGCGGCATAAACAGCGTTTGCTCCGCTCTCTTTTGTACGTACGGGTTCGGCGTTTTTACTTTTTAATTTTTACCATCTGTTCTTTGATCACCGTTCCTTCGTCGTCACCCGACCCCACCGTCGTACTCATGTCAATGTCGATGTCGTTGGAAGCCGTTTAAACAATACATTTCTCGTTGTTGCAGTGGTCGGTTTGTCGAGCTCGCCGGTGGGTTATCTTTCGCCGACCGGTAATGTCCGTCCAACCGCCGTCGCAGTCGTAAGTTACCTGAGCCACATCTCTGCGGGCCTGTACGAAAATGGTCAAGACGTTCATCGGTTGGATTTGGAGGAAATTGTGGTGGGCGTGGTATCTGGCCATTATTTTGGTTGTGTGCTACACCAGGGAATGTTTGCGGAAAAAAGCCATCTGGGACGTAGGTGGGTGATAACTCACGATCTTACATTAAGGGTGTACTGACTGTTAGGGAAGCCGCCTGTTAGGCTCCCTTCGGTTCAGTGTGGTAAGTATAGGTGATGATACCGCTGGCAGATATCAGATATCAGCATTTTAATCATAGGCAATGCTAAGGTGGTATTCAATGATATCCACTTTTTATTTTTTTATGGTTAAATAACAACCATCTAGATTTAGAAGCGAGTTCAATTGTTCCAAATGATTTGTTTGGTTAATTGTTAAATAGGGAGTTAGACCCGGTTCTGTTTGCTATAAATAATTTACTATATCATTACTTTTAAAGGGCCATAGTTACATCATAATAATTTTTTTTTACTGTCGTAAATAAAAAGTAGATACAATATCTTAAAAAAAGAAACAATTTGATTGTCGACTGCCTATAAACTTTATGTCTCTTTTACGCATGTCATCATAAAGACATTTGATGGGAGGAATCTATCTAAAATATGCTTGTGGTATTTTCATTAGACAATGTACAATATCCATTTGTTTGATCAATTTAAATAATGAATTTTTTTATGACTAGGCTCTACAGGTACTTAATTCTCCACATTCTTTAAATACTTTTGTATAATCATAAAAAAATGTCAGGTCCTATTTTAAAAAAAGGGCTAAAAATTAAAATATTCAGAATTCATAGGTTGTAAATTATTATATTGAATAATTTTGTTAGTAAATAAATAAAAATTATAAATTGTTAATTCTTGATTAACTTAGTATTTAAAACTTGCTGTAGTTTTACTTGCTTGAAATGCTGAAACATTTTATTTTTTTTCCTTTTTTAAGTAGCTATATACTAAAAACAACAAAAACATTGTTTGGGCACATTATTCGTCTTAATTATCGCCTTAGTTTTCAAATAAAAAATGATTGCTTCAAACTAATTAAAAGATAAATTGGATATCAATTATAGATTGTTACTATATTATATCTATCTACCTAGTTTATTTTCTTTAAATTTTCAATTGTAATGTGATGGTATCATAATTCTAATTACCTTATCAAATTGTAAAAACACATTTATATTGCTATTGTAATGTAAAATATAATTGTTCAAGTAGGGTAATACACCGAAATTATTGAAATATATGAAATGCATTAGAAAGAACAAAGTATAACCTAAAACGCTGAAAAAATTTTTTTTTTTAATATGCTAAAACACTCTTTAAAATGTAAAAATGATTTATTATGTAATGCAAACTTTCTGTTAAGCTATCTATGTATTGTAATAAACTAAAACAAATTAATTTTGATACAAATTCACAACCTTCATTATGCGTATTCTTTAGTTGCTTATTTTTATTTATTATAACATTTATAACTTTTACATTAATATTAAGATATGTATAATTTTGCTTTATGTTTTCTTTAAAACCTTATTTATGTATTTACAGTGGCAGTTTTTATGGATTCATTGACACCAAAATTTTACATTGCTCTTACAGCAACTTCATCATTCATCTCAGCTTTAATAATGGTATGATTTTACTTTTTAGTATATATATTATTTTACATATGTTAAATTTAAAATATTAAATTATTCTACTAAAATACACTTATAAAGTGAAATTAGAAATTAACTATGGTAGTTAAAATTTGTGTTTATATGTTGTCTATTTAATATTGTAAGAGTTCTAATATTGTTTATTAATGATGTTACATGTGTCTACGTGAATAATAATTTTTAAAAAATAAAGATAAAATACTTTCAATTAAGTAAGATTTTAATGTTGATAAGTGTTTATTAAATTAAAAAGTTCATGACTATTAAAAGTAAAATTAGTATTATTTTTTTTTTTTTAGTGGTTCTTATGCACCTACTTAATAGAACTTATTGAGTTATAACTTTGTTGGATTGAGAAATATTAGAGATTATAGTAAATAAATGGGAAAATGTATAGTTAATAAATAATTATTATTACCGGTTGAGTTTGACATATACATTATACACATATATACGTATAAGTATTTTCAATTTTGTTGATAGCCTGTATCCAATTATAGTATGGTACCCATTACCTACCAGCACATAATAATAATTAATAGTTTTAAATTTGTCATACAGTATATACTAATATACTATATACTATGAATTTGTATGATATTGCCATATTTTCATATTGAATATATGTATATCAGTGGTATATTATATATTGAAAAAGAACATTGAACATATTATTATATAATATTAATATACATTTATATTTATGTTTAGATAAGTACTAATTGTCGCTACGTTTGTATACTTAATTAGTTTTCTTGTAAACCATTATGGAATTATCATTCCTCATTAGTTATTAGTGACATTTTAACATATACACCACACATCCTGAGAAATACGTTATAACTTGAAATTATTAAAATAACTCACGGGGAAAAAAATATTTCTGAACATCTTTGTTAACGTTTTAATTAAAAATATTTATACTACATGATTTATAATTTGGTATTGTTATTTACGGTATTTTTATTTTACTATACTCATTGTTTCATTCAGTGCTGTACCGCGGTTCTATTAAAATTTTGTCGATTTTGAGTTATTTATTTGTTGTAATTTCACTGTGTTGTTTTTTGTTATTATTTACATTTCATATTAATTAATATTTAAAAGAAAATCGACCAATGAGTCGAAAGACCTAGAGTCAAAATGACCACGTTTAAATAAATATTTTGAACAGAAAAGATTTGAAAATAGTTTTTAATTAAGTTGATTTTGACCTAGTTAATTTATTTTTCCATAATTTTAAACTTAACTTACTTTTTCTTATAATAACTTAACTTAACGCATTTAAAAAAATTGTTAACTTCCCCAGCCTTAGCATTTTATATATAATATAAAGGAATTAACATTTCAATTGAAAAACAAGTCTTTAAATATTTAAATTGCTACAAATTGGAACTTAAAATGTCTTAAAAAATTGTATTTATATATTTTTTCAGTTATAATATGAATTACTTATAAAAAATCTTTTCTTTAAATTTAAATCCTAAGCTATAAAAATTGAACATTTGATAAATTCTTAAGTATAAAAGGTTTGCCAAATTATTCTAATTTTGAAGAATCGTCAAAATGTGAACTTTAAAATTTTAAATGCTTATAAAACCTGGGCTTATATTTTATCTTAATTATTTTTTAATTGCTATACTCAAAACTT
The DNA here is from genome assembly GCF_001856785.1 of Myzus persicae. Taxonomy (NCBI): domain Eukaryota; kingdom Metazoa; phylum Arthropoda; class Insecta; order Hemiptera; family Aphididae; genus Myzus; species Myzus persicae. The sequence goes on along the minus strand of NW_019102814.1, from coordinate 301,669 downwards.
ATGAGGCTTTTGTATTATACTTTCAAGTGTTTTGACTAACATTTAAGCCAAACCCAACATTTTTTATTAACAATTTTAGAATAAAAATAAAAATTTGAAATTTCCATAAATAGCCAAACAAAAAAAGAGACAAATATTTAAATAATGATATCATGTATGTTAAAAAATAAAATTAACATTTTGTAAAAATTTCAAGTTTCTGCGGTTGTTTGTTTTTGAATTACAACAAAATAAGAAAATAGTCCAATGAGAATATCCGATATTGTAAACATTTAATTTTCAAAATTAATTTATGTATACTCAATTGTTTTTTATTGTAGACATTTCTTAGCAATGAGTAATGACAGCGGTATGCTTTTATATAATATAAAATGTTTGGTTTGGAGAATTGCTATAAAAATTATTGTTTTCAGATTTTGGAATGGATATATTTCCAAAAGTATGGAGTATCATTTATTGAACAGTTTTCACTCAATTATATTAGTCCATGGATTGGTGGAGGTAACGATAATAATCAACAAGTACCAGGTATATATTATATAATATCAACTAAATAGCTTAATAAGAACATGATTGGTGCAAGAATTAATGGAATGAGTGTTATAGAGGGCTTGGATTTTATATCAGAGTTTGCTTCTTTTTTTTATATGCGATAGTAATCTAATTTTTATAATTCAATTTTGTTTTGTGTCATTCTATTAATTCTATTTCTACTTAAAACTAGTTATGACTGCTAGTTAATATCGCTGAATTTAAAGAGCTCATGAGTATGTGTTCTGTTTGTTCGTTACCACGTTCACATTTTGTAGATCCTGTACTGTACCCCTACTTTGCTGTTCATTATAAATATAAAACACTATATGGATTATCTCCTAGTTTGTCCATTTATAAGTTATAGGTACTAGTTACTACTATACTCTATCCAGAGAGAATACACTACTGCAAATCCCTACACTGCAATTGTTTAACGTCTGGTCAAACATCTTGTTGGACAGAATCTAGGTAGTTTAGGAGGTCAATTATTACAATTTTGTAATATATCTATGTTGACTTTTATAAAATTGTTCAGAACCACATTCCTTAGTGCATAATGTTTGTAACCCTATTTTGTTTTATTTATAAGTATACAATTTTATTTAAATTCAAATTATTAATTTTTTAGAATGTAAAGTATGGAGGAATCCATTAGGACTTTTTCGCGGTGCAGAATATTCAAGATACCACAATGTTACCAAACGAGAACCTTTGACATTTTACGATATGAATTTATCAGCTCAAGATCATCAGGCATTTTTCATTTGTGATGCAGATAATGGAAAACCAGATTACGAAAGTAAAACAATATATCTATAAATATGCCATTATAATATGTGTTATTGAATGTATTGCCAAAACTCACTTATACTTTATTTTTAATTAAGTAATGCAAGCCGCATGGAGAGAAAGGGTACCTGCTGCCAGAGTGAAAGCTGCACATTTGGCTTTAGAAAAAAATGCTGACTGTGTCACAGCTCTTATCATGTTAGCTGAAGAAGAAGCGCCAACTATGTTAAAAGTAGAAAAAATTTTACGTAAAGCTTTAAAACTAGCTGAAGCTAACTACAAAAAAACACAAAAATCTCATCATCTGGATTCTAATATTGAAATGCAACACAGTAAGTTTTTTATAATTATAATTTATAACAACCATTTATATATCATAATCTTAATAATTTTGTGTAATTTTCTTTAGATTAAATAAGCGAAACTAACATTGAATTGATAGGTTTTCAAATAAAATTATTCGATCATTATAATTTATATTATGTTTTGTAATGCTTACAAAAAACTATGTTTTATTACAAATTGTATACTTATACGATTAGTACAAAATAAAATAGTATGGTATATTGATAATATGCTCAGTAGATAAACAAATGGGAATTAGAAAAATAAATTGATGATTTCAAGTCTCTAACTCTAATAGTATCTTAATTTTTAAATCAACGTTGCAGAGGATACTGTCACAACTAAGTACCATAGAGAGTTCTTAATTATATATTAAATATAAAATATATTTGTCTACTTGTAGAAGTACCTGTATATTGTAAGATTTTATAAGAGAAAAAATTTGTATTATTTTACAATTTGATAAATATGTATATGTTATAACATTGAATTTCTAGATACCACAGATAGCTTGGTGTTAATTAGTGGTGTGACTTGCATATAAACAATGTAAGCGTTGTACATTTCAGGCTGTAAAATGTTATGGGTAAATTCTTAAATGAACAAATCAAAATTTGATGATCAAATTCTAATAATGATAAAATTAATAAAATGTTGTTATATTATTATTTATAACCAAGGCTCGTAAGTTCATGTATCTGCATGTTTTTTTTTTGCTACACAGGAAAATATGCTTACTGAGATACAAATCCGTTTCATAGCAATATTAATAATAATATAAAGTTTAATAATGCATGTTGTTGCATGTTATGGGTGTAAAGGCATATTTGGCATATAAATGTTTTTTTTAGAGTTTATAGCGCATATTATTTCATAAAAAAATTTTTAAGACAAATATTTGAAAAGTTTCTTGTTATTTTTAACTTATTTTGAGTGCATATTTTAAAAATGTAAGGGCATATAAATGCATATTTTGCCAATTTTTTTGTGCATGAACTTACGAGACGTGTTTATAACATTTGGTTGATGGTTAAGGGTAGGTGTTATTAAAATCCTGAAGCAGGATCTAATTATTTTTATAAAATAAAAACCATAATAAATTACTACCAGCTTTCTAGAGGTAGTAAAAAATAATGAAGGTATAGGTGGGTAAAATGTTTGGCGATTGCTTACACCACTGATGTTAATATCATAATTATTGCATTTATTCATTTTTGTAATATTTTTACAAAATAATATGCAAAATTATTATGCTTTCATAATTAATTGATATTACCTAGAATATTTTTTTTATTTATTTCAGGACGAGATCTAAATGTTTTGATATATATCAAAAGACGTATAGCTATGTGTTGTAGGAAACTAAGAAAGTTAAAAGAAGCTGTGAAAATGTTTAGAGACGTAAGTTAATAATATCATACACAAATATTCTTTTAACAATTAACTTTTTAATTTATTATAAGAATGCTTAACAATAATAATTCTTCAAATAATATTTGATTAAAAACAACCTAATTTGGTTGGTGATGTGCTGTCATAAATATTATTTTAAGTGATTGATTTTGGGTATTATTAAACGTACAAGATCTTTAAATAATATTTTTTATGTCAATCATGTTTAAACTTCTAATATATTTAAAATTATGACAAGTGAAGGTTCCTGTTTCAATTTAAGTATCTAATGTTTAAATTATTGTCTTTGTTTCAGTCATTTTTTTATATATTTTTTTAAGAAAATAATATCAAGTTAGATTTAGTAAGAAATGTTGATTAATGTGTATTACTTAATTATATTTCTGTCAAATTAATCAATATAAATTTTAATATTAATCATATTTATGAAAAATATGGAATTACATATTTTAAATTGTTTATCAGAAATTATGTTGGTTAATACTTTTTAAATCTTTCAAACTTTATACATCTACACATGGTTGAATAACAATTTAACTAATACTATTGGACTAAGTTTTCATAAAGAGCATTACTACATTCCTCATTCCATGCGCACTGTTAATTATTGAAATAGTAAAATGATAATCTGGTGCATGAAAAATGCTAATTTGGATAACTCTTGTGAATTTTTAACTTATTTTGTAATTATATAATTTGGATAATGTATCTAAAATATATCGCATTTTAATATTTTGGGTTCATGTTCATTGTCCACTTTAATTTACGTTAAATAATAATATTCAATACACATTATGCATTATGGATTTTAAAATCTGTTAAGTGGTTTTTGTTAGTTTGTAACTTAAATAAATTTAATTATATTATTCATACTTAAGATATCTATTCAAAACTCATGTTATGGTCCAAGTCATTGTCGGTATATAACTAATAAAAACATCTTTACATTTCTGTACAATCAGTACATTTCATTAATTAGTTTGAAATACTTAAGCTTCTTAAACTGAATATAAGGTGAATGACAAAAAGAGCATCCACTATTGTTTAACTATGCTTTATTTTATAATAAATAAGGTTATACAATCATGCATATATTTATGTTATGTAATATGGTTTTTAGTATTAAATTGTTTAATCTTGTGCAATGTCAAAATTACCTGATGGTGAGGATATTGTTGACTATACATTATTATTAATAACTATTATTTTAATTTTACCAACTATTATGTTATATCCAACAACACAGATGTATTTGAATTAACAGAAAAAAATATTACAAAATCAATGATAATTCTATGTTATTATTAATGTGTTCAAACAATATAAATTAAATGCATAACAAAATTAATATATTACTCACATACACCATCACTATAACTGTACATTATCTTTGACTTAAAGATATGTTGTAGTTACGCATACATTTGATAAAACCATAAAATAAACTACTCAAATTTAACTATTTGGGTGTAGGTAAAGTTTTCACATATTTTTTAAGTAAATATTTTTTTGCATCAAACATATTACTCTATTTGGCACGTCATTTTAGTATCATAACATAATTATAACATTGTAGTTAATACTAGACTGGTTAGTATTTACATAATCATAAAATAGAGCTGAAATTATTTAGATAAAACTGAATAACTACATTTATACGTGTTGTCCAGCCAACGTAGTCTTAACTCTAGTTGTAGACAATAGACAATTCCTTTACCATAAATAAAGTTGATAAGAAAAATAAAATTGGTTTGATCTAGTAAATGAAATCTCGCTTTGAAGTAAATATAAAAAGTGAATATACTATAAGGATTGAATGTTAAATAATCAATAAACTTACAAAAATGAAAAAAAAAACTTAAGGGACCCAGTGAAAAATTTTAAAATTTCTCGCAATTTGAAAATCATATATTATATTTTAGTTGCTACCTTAATTATTACACTTTTTTCATTAATCTTCTGTCATATACTATTTTAGTGAAGAAGGTTGATACAGTGTATTAGATGATCAAACATGACTTTGCAGGAAAAATTCTCAGGTATTGTAGGATTGTTGTATTTTGATCACTATTTTTATATGAAAGAAGAAGGCTCAACAGCTAGCACTGAATCCGTATTTTTTATTTTATTTTAAAATATAATGGTATTAAATAATTTGTAAAAAAAACTTAAAATTAACGTTTTTAAAGACATATAAAGTTTGAGATTCAAATGTTTAAAAACCGAGTTCAATGTGGTCTGTAGAATATTACCCTCTATTAGTTAAAAAAAAATTATTAAATTTGGTTGATCTTCGGTTGAGGACATGATTACTATTCCCTTAGAGTGTATTTTTGTAAACAAAATTAAATTGGTACTGGGCATCTTAAACAATTAAATTTTATAACAATTACTCCTTTATTTATCCTTCAGTTTAATTTTATGTTTTTTTTTTTTTTTAATGAGAGTGGTTTGGTTTTTGTTTAGATATTTATATTGTGGTACATGAAATTTGTTAAAAACAATTTGTTATCTAATTTAATATTCAATTGAAACATTTCATGGGTTTAATAAAGTTACTAAGAATAAATTTAATAATGTTTCGTGTTGTACCTATTAGATAAATTGTTTTATTAATTTTTGTGCACTGTATTAATGGCTGAAGGAAAGTTATGATTTATTTATAGCTTACAATGTATTTATTATTGATTTTTTAATTAATATGGAACTTTCTCTTCATCATAATGTCCTAATGAATTCATATAAATAATGAATCTTGTATGTATGTAGTATGTGTGTGGGGTGTTAGTGTGTACCTATATTTATGAAAGGATTTATTATTAACAGTTAAGCAAGGAAATGCCTCCGATTATGAACATACTTAATGTTCACGAAAACTTAATAGAAGTACTATTAGAAACGCAGTCATATGCCGATGTACAATCGGTACTAGCCAAATACGATGATATAAATCTACCTAAATCGGCGGTCATCTGTTATACTTCTGCATTGTTAAAAATCCGTGTTATCGCTGACAAGTAAATTTATTATTGATATGATTATATTAATATGTTCTTTGCATAGACAATTTCAGGTTTATTCAAGTCCTTGCATGTATATTTGCCTTTTGTTTGATATTGATAATTAGTTAAATAAGCTTGTACTGCTGTAAATATACTTGAGATATTCATAAACTACAATTTGAATATCTAATGTTGTTGCATTTTCTTAGTAGTGCTGAGTAGAAATGTTTTAGTTGATAATATTTTTAAAAAAGATAAGAAAGAATATGTTTCTAGTATTTAACATGAATTTATAAATCATATTTATTAGTTGTTAATTGATACCAATGAGGTATGAATTATATATTTTTTTTTTTGTATAAATGATAATTTAGAATCATAATTCATATTATTTAAAAACCATAATGTTCATTTTACAATAATCAGAATGATTAATGAAAACTAATAACATTTATTACATTGTTAGCAACAAACTTCTTAGTGTTATGTTAATCAAATATAATATAAGGATTCACATGAGGGATGTTGATATTTTTTTGAAGTAACTTCTTTGTTGAATTCCTAGTATTCTATTTAATTATAAACCAAATAAATATTTACAAATGAACCTCACACACATCATCAGATTTTCAATTAAAATTGTACAAATCACTAAAAATTAAAGATGTTAAAAAAAATATTGGGTGTTAAATAGTTGCTAAAACATTTAATCTAAATAATTAATCATTTTCATAATCATAAACATAAAATGTTAACTACGCATGAACTTTATTTTTTGTATTTAGTATTGTATTGCATTTAATTTGCCTATATGTTATAATTTATTTTAAAATTTACTTCTAAGACAATAGAAATTTGATTTGCAGATATAATGTAGGAAATACATTGAAAAAAGGACTTACCCAAGCAGAAGAAGTGGCACTTGAAGCTATTCATCGAGCTGTGGAATTTAATCCACATGTTCCAAAAGTATATTAAAAGAAACTAAATAATTATTTCAATGTTATTGATTATAAATGTTAAAATGTATAAAATATTACTGTTGTCATCTTATTTCCCATGTACACAACTCTGACTTATTAGTTACCATAAATTATTATATTTAAATTTTAAAGATCTATGCATTATTTTAGTAATTTTGTATCTTTATATTTCAAATATTACTATTATTCAGAAGTGTGCCCAGGGCCAAAATGAAGAACCAGCCCAGTTATAATTATTTAAATTTAGGTACATTTAATGATGCAAAAAATTGTAATAGCAACTATTTAAAAACAGTGTAGGTCCGTGCCTACCCGCTGGGCATGCCACTACTATTATTTATTTAAAAAAAAATCTTCACATCTATTTAAATACTTAACAAATTTGTTTGTTCCAAAATAACATCATTCAAATTAGTATAATAATTACCTAATACAGACATTCACAGTTTAGACTAATCAATTTTTCAGTGATAAAAACTTTTTCAATAAGTTGATAGTTTTAAATGTTTTAACATTTTGAACCCATGATTAGTTTCTTATAAGCCAATGTAACGTAATTGTATTTCTTCTATGATTGTATAGTATTTTTTTTTTTTTAGTATTTACTGGAAATGAAATCATACATTTTCCCTCCTGAACACATACTAAAAAGAGGAGATTCGGAAGCTGTGGCGTACGCATTTTTTCACTTAGCACACTGGAAACGGGTAAAAGGAGCATTGGCCGTGCTTAGTGTAACATGGGAAAGTGCATTTAACCAAATTCCCTACCCTTTAGAAAAAGGATATTTGTTCCATCCCTATCCCACATGTACTGAATTGGCCGACAGAGAGCTACTGCCAAGTAATTCATTCAATATAATGTTTGTTTATTTTATGTTTCTAGTATTATTTATGTATTTTTGTTTATTTAGCTTATCATAAAGTAAGCGTTTTTCCAAAAAAGGATTTGCCATTCTTTATTCATTTTACGGCTGGACTAAGTTCCTTTTCAGCATTACTCGCTCTGCTGATATATCTCCATCCACAGTTCACAGGAAATCTTGTTTATATTGTAAGTTAATATTTGCAATATTCAATACAAATTTAAGTTTAAAATTCTAATCACTTAAGGAATCTATAAAAATTGTATAACAAATGTCATTAATTTTTGTAGATATGCATGTGGATTATAGTACCAGTAAACTATTGTCTTGATCGTTTGGAGACAATGCTTCCAAATAATGTAATGGATATTCTCTCGAACATTTGATCTGGTTTATACTTAGAGTAAATTATTCTTTATTTCTTTGTAAATATAATATGTATAATGTGTGTGTGTATATATATATACATAACAAAGGAGAGCACAACGATCTGACATTGTAATTTATGATCATAATATTATTTTATTTATATAATACCAGTTTTAAATTAACATTGAATTGGAACTAGTCAAATTAAAGCCAAGTTTAAAATAAATATTGGTCAACCTGGGTCCAATCCATGGGACAAGTACAAGTGATGAATAATAATACTGGACAAACAGCTGTGAAGTATTAATATATGAAATGTAAACTTAAATTTAGCTTTTATGTTTTTTTTATTAGAGGTAAAATTGCTTTTAAGTATTTGTAAAAAAAAACTTCTCTAATACATGATCGTGTTTTGAAAGTTATTTTTGTTTTATTTTATTCAAACAGGGTTTTAATACCCAAACCAATAAAAAAAAAAAAGTAAAATATCTTAAATAACAGGATATTTATTTCTAAAATGCATCATTATCAAATCCGGGTCTTGCTGCATCAAATGGTGTAGAGAAGAATGATATAGGTTGTATGTATGATAAAGGGAGTGAAATTTCTCGGTTGACGAGAAGTATAAATAGTTGATACTCGCTAGCAGAGTAAGTGAATTAACATGATAAGTTATATAAGTTTGTTTAGGATTTGTTAGCGATCTTATCAGAAGTGTGCTTACGGTGACGACGAGGCTGTCATATATCCTCCCCCTCCCATTTGGCTAATTTTTGTCATACAAAATATATGATAAAGCAATGTATATGTACATAACACAGCCTGAGAATAGTGAAAATAAAGCTTGTAAAATAATTCGCAAGACAAGTCCAAGTGAATAAAAACGTAAATATAAATCCCCATTATAAAGATTATCAAAGAAAGCGTCATTTTGATACATTGTAAGGTTACCAATAGCATCAATATTAAAACTATGGAAAACAAAAAGTTTAGGTTTTTTCCATTTCTTGAAAACATACAATTGTGTACAAAGTTACTGAGAAAATATTGTTAAGCAGCTAATTTAAACATAGATGTCTTCATTATAAAACATCAACTACCACAAAAACAACTTCATTTTTACAACATTAAATTGATGGTATAAGGTAAATAATAAATATACAAATTTTATGTTTTCTTTTTATGTTGGTACTGCTTCCAAATTTGGTAATAAAACTTTTCTCAACACTCGTTGTCTTTTTCATAGTATCTAGTCAATTATCAAAATAATACAGCAATATTAAATACATCAAGATATAATTTAATTTAATAAAAATAATAATACTTTTACACTTCATTGATTATAATATAACATCATTAATATAATATAATTCTTAAATATTTTAATTGTATACCTAATATAAAGTAATATAAATATTAATAAAATATTTAAATCAGGGACATATATTAATTCCATAGATGACTCTAAACCATTTATATAATAGATGTTATATAAATATAAAATACGATTTATACATTTTTACTATTTCATGACATAAAAACTAAATTTAGAACTGACAAAATATAAAGAAGGAACTCGAGACAAATTATATTTATCTAAAAATATATATATAAATAGTAACTATCATAAAAGTATACAATCTTTTGCAAGCAACATGGCTGGATCATCTAATAAAACAGTTAAAAAACATTAATAACAATATATTCATACTATTGTTTACTTTCTTAAATGTTATTCATTAATAAGTCTGATAATTAGACCACATGAGCAGTTTATAGCTAAATAACACACTGCCTATTACTGAAAACACATTTTTCAGAAGAGTGAAGGACTTCTTAATATATGTCCGCGATTCAAATTAAATTTCATTTAATAAAAAATACTTAATTACTAAAAATAAGTGTATACTATAATAGCAGTATAAAATTACTTCAATAAATCTCATAACCTTTGATATTTCTTACATATTATAAATATAAAGTTTTGGATATAAAATAAAAATAAATTTTGTTACATGTTAATAAAAGAGCACCATAGAATCTTAATTGTTGATATTTAACTAGTATGACTAAATGCTGTATTTGTGTAAGGCCCGCTGTACACAGAACTTCCACTTGAAGAAACTGACTTTTTATGTCTTCTCATCAACAATATCAAAGCTGTTATTACTGTTAAAAGCATAAGGATAAGTCCGGCTATAGCAATACTTATAGCAAAATTACGCTGAGAAATGCAAATATTGTAAGGATCATCCAAAATCTGTAACAAATTATAATAATAATTATTGTTATAAAATACCTTTACAATAGACTATTTTTCTTATCAACCTTACATACAGGATATCAAAAACACACCAAGGCCTCAGGGGTATAACTTGTTATACATGTAGACATTTGTTTATTTAACACATTAATATAATATAAAGAACTTCGCAAATTATTTTGATGAACTATCTTTTAATGAAATAATCATGAGCAACTGCCCTGTATCCATTTATAACACATATTTTTTTCACTTAAATTTTTTTCCATATAAGATTACTTATCTATTGTAACTTTTAAAAAATGTTATACCTATACAAAGATTAAATTATTTCTAAAATGCATTAATAACTATTTAATCTGGTTTGGATCAAAATGAGTTATGATTTTTAGAAGTGTGGAACAAGACGTTTACTACAAAAAATTATCCATAGGCATTATAGCATCTCAAAATGTAACATGAAATTAATTAATATAATATGTATCCTTTGAATACTTATTACAAGAGGTAATTCAAAAATTTTGTTTAAAATCACATATTATATCTAAAATGTATTGTAATATTAAATAGTAAATTGTTTTGGTAAACATTTTTTTACAAAATTTTAAATTAGACAATTAATACAATATAACATACTTTTTCTCGTGCTACTTGGTCCATCTGTTCAGGATTACCTGAATCTACTCCTTCGTTTACATAAAGGCCGCTATATACTTCTATTGTAGCTGGACTTTCATCCTCAATTGTTTGGTCTTCACGCCGAAAGCGTTTTCTATTGCTACAATTTGGCGGCTGAAATATAAATAAATTAAAAACATGTAATTGCAATATTATTTTTAAAAAGTTACCGTATTTGCACAGCCTCCATTTGCTTTCAAACATAAATGAACATGACATTGATAATATACAGAGGTAGTATAAGGAAACTTATGGGCTTGAAAGTTAACCACTGCAGTTGTTTTGTTAGCACTATATTGGAATTGTCCCATTATATCATCTTCAATTGAACATCTAACATAAATTATTACAATTTATTAATTTAAATAGATAAAAAAATGTTTGGTATCTCATATCAAGTTTCACATATTGTACACTTAATGAGAATAGGTAATTTCAATTTTATCATTTTTAAGTTTTCAGTTGTATATTAATATATTTTTTTTAATTTCATATGAATTGTGCATACCCGGATTTATCAATAAGACGCTGATCGCCCCAACCCAAACCATCACGAACTAAACAGTCGGTAATAAACAATCCAAAAGTGTCCTCGCTATTTATTGATATGACCATCGTCAAAGGATCTCCAATTTTCACATTTTCTGCTACGTCCTGCTTTACAGTTTTTCCAGAGAAAATTTTCATTGTACATGTTGGCATCTTGGCTGTTTCAATCATTGCTGCTTCATCACTTGTGCTATAAATTATATAAATCATTATTGTAATATTAATTAATGTATATAGGTAAATTATAATTAAATTTATTTATTACAAATTAAAATACTATGGTATTAGCTATTTTAGCATTTTTAAAAATCAACAACTAATCAATAAAAGACTTCAATCAGACATATTATTTATGTAAAATTACTTGATATTATGATTGGATTATAATATTATATTACTATACAAATATAATATTATAATATTATACAATATATACTTAATAGTAATGTATAATATTAATTGTATAAACTGCATACTATAAATAAAATTAAAAGTATTTTCTAAAATAATACAAAGCAGTACAAATTATAAGAAAACTTACCTCATATTTAACACATTAGTTAAAAGCTGATCATTTGTTTGATATTTACAACGAATATGAAAGCCTTTACCCTGATTTGTCACCAATTTTCTATGAGGTTGTAAAACTATTGTATTGAAGTATTCTACTAAACCATCATTCTAAAAAATATTTTTGTTATTAGTAATACATGTTAAAATCTATGTATACACTTAATATTGTATAGCAGGGATCACCAGTTGTTGGCCCGCGGGCCACATCCAGCCCGTGGATGAATTTTAACCAGCCTGCAGACAAGGAGAAAGAATTTCTTATCTTTGTACATTAGTTTTGGCCAATCGGCATATTATAATAAATATTATGTACTCTACATTATTATGGCCCACGAAAATTTTTCGAATTCTTAATGTGGCCCACGGAAAATTTATATTGGTAACCCCTGTTGTGTAGTTTGATACTATACTTGTGACACTGAGAAAGCGCAATTCGCTAGCGCATCCAAATGACCAAGCTCCGCGTTTTTTCACCCAAATTTCTCCAACTCTACCACCTACCCAGCAGGTTTAGGGATGGGAATGCGCAAGGTTAGATGAGTTTTAGTTGCTGCCCAGAAGTGCTTTCTCAGCGGCACGAGTATATTCACATATACTTACTAGGTATGTACTCATTGTGTTACATGATCTTAATGGAAGTTTATAAACCACAGGACTCTTTTCATAATTAAATTCGGCCATACAACTTGAATTTTTAGATAAGCCCTTCGGGTAAATTATTCCAGTGAATGATTTAGACTTTGTATCAATGGTTACACTTATTTCTTTATTATTACATTCTATGGTAATATCTTTAGACATATCGTTCAGATCTGTGTTAATGACAAAACAAAACAAATTAATAGTTTTCCAAATTAGAAATATCTATATGAACAGTGTTTTTAAAAATAATTATAGTTTTAAACTTCAGTACATGCTTAGCTATAAAAAATAGATACTAAAAAAAAATATTTTTTTAAGACTAATAGAAGTGTTATAAAAAGTATTGTTATACATTTACATAAACAGTAACTAATATATGATAAACATAAATAATAATAAACGAGTTTTCTAAAATTTATTTTAAATAATATATACCTGATAAAGCATCGTTAGACATCAGATGGTCAGCTTGAACACAGCATAATGCCAACTAAAGTAATTAAAACAATTTATAAAATATTACATTTATTCAATTACAATATTAAGCAAATACCCAAAAATCTTTGTAAATTAAATTTGTTTTCAATGAAAATACATTCAAATTATGTGATTGTATAGAACATGAAAGTGATTATTCGATGATGAAGTTTTAAGTTTATTTACCTACAAAATTGTATTGCTAATCATATAGGTTTAGTAAATTTTGACTAAGCAACCATGGAATAGAAATGAATAAGAATGCAATGTAAAGGTGTAAGGAATCTAACTTTTTAAATTTAATCATTACCTACATATTATTAAATAACTGGTTAATCTCTATAACATTGATAAAAAAAATATTTTTATTTTAAATTAAATTAAATGGTTGTTATAATAGGTCAGCATTAGATTATCTTTACGACTATAGAGCTATACTCTTTGATACTGGCCTTGAACATAAGTGTTTATTTTTAGTTATAAATACTTACTGCACACAAAAGAAAGCATTTATTAGCCATGGTAATTCCCTGAAAAAAATAAAATAGACTGAATTAATTTTAGGTAAAGATCAAAAAAAGTTATAGTCTAGGAACACCTGTCTAATATTTGGTTTCTTTGGTGGTATACTTAAGAGGTATACTGCTGGCTGTTATCTATACCAAAAATACCTAGCTTATTATTTGTTAATCACTATGACGACTATGATAAATGTATCAATCATGCCATGTACCTGTTTAGACCTAAAAAGGAAGGCTAATCGTGTTTGACTTATTACTTTGAACTAAAATGACTTTTTATTGTTATAATAATGTAATTGATGGTTAGCACACAAATTTTCAGCAAGTAACTATTTAAGTTTCATTTCAAGAACATGACTGGTACCTTGACCTAACCAAGGCTCAACTTTTCAGTTTTGAACTGGAGAAGACCAGAAGAATTTGACTGTCCTAAATTGTTAAACTGTCCCTATTCCACAAGAATTTTTTATTTTTATACTTATTTCTTGTTAATTAGGTAGGTACATTTTTTTGTTATGTTAACAAAACATGACATAGCATGACATATGCATAGCTGTGTTTACAGACACTAAGCATAAATTCTTCAATGTTATTAAATCATGAAAATGTAATAATACGTAGATCTGGTTAAGGGTCACGAAAGCTATAGCCAACACATTCCTTGAGTAGTGCAACATACCTGTACTAACAACCTCCGAGGAAGTTATATGCGTATACCTTAATATTTAAATACATATGAATTGAAAGGATGTCTCATCCACCGGTGTTGTCTCTGTCTAAGAAGCATACATTATAGCCAATTTCGAGCTGTTAACTATTCAAGAGGATTGACTAATACTTGAGTATCATATATAAAGTTAAGAACACTATCTGTGTCTGCACGATACGAGTGTTAATAATATTTGAATTTTTTATTGAATTATGAGCATTGAGCATTTTTAAAGTGTAATATTTTACACGCCCTTTACATCCGACACCAGGTCAATAAACACTGATATAAAAGCTAACAAGTGACCATACACAATGGTTTCGCTGAACTGGAATTTGCTGCCTATCTACCGAATATGGTGTACGTTCGTAAGACGGAGACATCACAGGCGGATGTGATGTCCTCTCAACCACCTGTGGCCGTTGCCGCGGATATCCGGTTTTTTGCCGACACTGGGATGACGGCAAAAATGAGAAGAGCGGACACAAAAGTGTAATCTAAGTAAGGTAAGTAGTACTCACGGGGTTGGCAGTGGCCGTCAACGGTGTCCGCCGAATGGGAAAATGGCGGAATCCGACGAGCGACGCTGTTATACGGCTCAACGACAACAACAGCGACGATGACGAACGGCGACAACTGCAGCGGACAAAGCGCGTCCGCGACGTGAGACGGAATTTGTTGCTTTTCGTGCGGCGGCGGAACGTCGAGTCGTCGTCGTCGTCGTCGCCAGTGAAAGGTTCCGGCGTTGCGCAATTCGCTCCGACTGGTTCTGACCCGTACGAACGCGGCACACGGCTGCTGGGTGGGCGGGTGGGTGGATGGGAGTCACACACGAATGACGACACGTATACGTAGGCAGTATAAAATAAATAATAATATACAATATATTATTATAGTCACGACTTGCACCGTTGTTCCCACTCTTCCGTCTTCGCCGCCGGAGACAACCGGATAGGTCGACAGGTGTTTGCTGTGGCGGTGCGTGGCGGTAGCGCCGCCGCCGACGGTTTTCGCCCCCGCAACACGTCCATGTCATTATTATTGTTTATGATTATTACGTACCTACAGTACAGTTTATAATATTGTACTATTATAACGATTACGACCGTCGACCCGTTACCGCGTAGGTAGGTATAAGTACCTGGGTATTACCTGTGCCGTCTCAGTGCTGCAAACAGTATACCAACCGACTTAGGTACTTTGGAAAATATGCGCGTATAGGTACGTAAGACACACACCGAAATGCCCAACTCTAATCTCTAATATGTGGTCAGTGTTTAAACACTTCAAATCTTTCGACGGATGCAGAAAAACAAAAATTTGATTTGAAAGAACATATTATAATATTATGGGTAGGCGCCCAATCAATTACAGGACGTATGGTGCTATTGTATTTGGCACAAATGCCTTATTATTATTGGATTATTCTAGCCCCCTACAAATTCAAACAAATGCCAGCCTATGTTTAAGCATATTCATTGAAAGAAAAATAATTGTCGTTTAATGCCTCAAATTATTTTTTATGTAAAGAATAATTTTCCAAATCAAATAAGAAAATTGATTATTATAAACTTGTTCATGAGAAAATTATTTTGAAAATATGTTTATTTTAATCTACATGAATGTATTTTATTTAAACTTTCAAGTTAATGTCTATGATCAAAAATGTATTTATCCTTTTGAATTGTTGATCAATTTATGTATTCAGTTTTAGAAATGTTTTTGTATACTTATATCTAAAAAATTAAACATTTTGAGTTTTTTTCGTGTTTAAATGCATTTTTATTTGTGATTTTTGTAGTTCATACAAATCCGCACTTTAAGAACAACTAAAAACTTAGGTACCTAAAAAAACGGTATACCTACTTATCTTTGTGGCTTTATTACCGTAAAAAATAGACACCTGCAGCATCTGTATAATATAATATAATGGTATAGGCTATTGGTATATATATATATATATATAAATATAAGTACAATACATAATATTATAATATCACATAATAATATAGCATTATAGCTGTTACAATATAGGTAGGTAGTACACACACAAGTACACTACACAGTATAGACTTATATATAGTTATATAGTTCCTACACACAATATTATTTATACAGGCGTACAACATGCGCACATACGTGACATCAGTCGATTCGCCTACTTACTCCTTATTTGGAAGTGGTTAAACCGCGACAGCCGCCAGTCACACACGCACACAACGGCATTGCATAATAATATTATTCTTAAGTCTATTATATTACGGAGGACGACAGTGAAAATATTACGAAAATCGGCTCTACCCGCGATTGACGACCTCGGGTATTATGCGTTGGTAGGTGTAGCCATATTATATATTTAGGTATATCATATTGTATGTACATACCTACTCCTCGTTTCAATACAATAACGCTGCAGCAGACAGTGGTGTCCAAAATATTTAATACTGACGTATTCCACACAAGGAGTAAGCAATAGATATAGCCATATAAGTAGTCAAATATGTATCTTACTGCAAGCATGCACCTATTTTTCTCTCGTTACTCATTGTTATATAGTGCGTGTGTGTGACTACCTAAGTCCTAAGTTATAACTAGATGGGTTATAAAAAGTCACATCAAGTTAATATTAATGAGTATACATGGTATTCATACCTACCTAGATTATTAATTAATAAAAAACATTGGAAACAATGATATGCTGTCTGAGGCCTTCAATATTGTTAGTCTTATAAGTATATATATTTTTGGTTTTTTTTATATAGGTAAGTAGTTACTGTAACTGTATAGGTACGCTTTTGGTTGTATACTTTTACTATATAGGTATGCGCTTATTGAAAAACAAAAAATAAATTATAACTTTTTTCTTATTATTTATGAGTTGTTAATTATCAAAATAAAATAGTGTGATGCAAATACTAAATTCGAATTATTTTGAAGACTCGGACAATAGATTGTGAAGTAAGCATATTCTATAATATAAGTAGTTCAGAAATGTCAAACTACTATTTACATATTAATACATATTTATTAAAAATGGATTTTTGTTTTTTATGCTTACTGTATAGTCCAGAAAGTATTTTTTAAGAGTTACTATGATAACAATGTATCTAAGCGATTTTTGCTTGTGCATTAGATACCTACCGACCTAGACCTAATAACAGAAACTCTAGAGCTGTAAAACATGAAAAAGGAGATTTTAACGCTGGTGTACAAATAATAATAAAATAAAACATTTCGATGTTATAATATAGGCGTAGGTACAACAAAATAGTATTGAAATAATAAACATTATAATATTGTATTATTATTATACTATACTATAAAATATACCTATGTTGAATGTAATCGGGTTCCAGTCTTATAACGTATCAAGCATACCCATAAAATATATTATCAAAAATACAATTTACTGTTGGAAGTGCACTTATTGCTTGGGTGGTTAAGTTAAATAATATGAAAGATGTCACCTTGGACAGAAGAATAATCTAATGTCCAATACAAGTGTTAATATAACATGATGTTTATATACAGACAACTGAATAATAAAAACAAATACATTTTTTGTTTTAGAATAAAACAAAAATCAACACAATACTCACGTCCTTCAGTATCTAATTACAAAAATTATATATATATATAGGTTGTAACTATATCTATAGTCTCATCATCTATCCTATATATTTAGTTCGTTACCTTTGGAACGTATGCATATTGGTTTAAATATTTTGGAATACCTATAATATAGGTACTATTATTGCGGTTATATACCTATTTGTCCTATATCTATAGTTACCTATCAAAAAATGTAGATATCGTACATCAAGTTTTTATGAGTCAAATTAGCCATTAATAATTCTTAATACTTTTTTCCATCACCTACTAAAATCGGCAATTTTTTCAAAAATAAAAAAATTATTTTGCCAGTGAATTAATGAAATAAAAACTGAAGAAGTCTGTCCATAGTATATTGAATAGTAGGTTGTTGGTGTTGAGCGTACCTATACCTAGTCATTGGGTTGGGGTAGGGGGGATAGCCTGAAATGCCCAGCGGTCACTATAATATATGGACATATAGTGTATAGATTCCTAATAGACGCATTGAGAATGTCATGGCAAAAAGTTTCAAGTCCCTACAAATATTATTAATAACAAAACTATACTTTAAAATGACTGAAAAATAGTTTTATTTCTCGTCTTAAAAGTCTTGAAATAAATTATATATTTTGAAATAAATGTTTTCTTTGAGTGTGCGGCAGCGCGTCAGCCGAGTTCAAGAATTATCAGTGTATGTCTCATCCATACCGTGTTGGCGTGTTATTGTACGTTTCATGAAATGGAACTACCGTTTCTCCACTTCACGTAACTACACAATATGGACCTCGTAGATTTGAAGCCAGTTCCTGATATAAAATTCAAATGGATACTGAACTTCTTATCTTTAAGTCCTCTTGAAAGCAATCTGAAGTAGCTAATAAATAATAATTATTAGTGCTAGCAATTTTTGATTACAGTTTAAGTATCCATTTCGCAAAATATAATCCATATTGTGAGAAACCGTGATTCAACTTCGTGAAACGTACAATAACGTGATATGGACGTCGCACAGTATTCAGTATTTACATGAACGACCTAGACTCTTTTTTTCACAGTTATAGGTTTTTGTAGAATTATTATAGGTATACAAAATATTACGACTGCATGCATTTTGTTTGTCTATACATGCCCCTTAAAATGGAATGTTCAGTGCAGATTCGCATGCAGTCGAAATATTAGTGGTCCACTTTTTAACTATGGTATATTCAAGCCATTGAGTCCGAATATTTATACAAATCTCTCACTATTATAATATTGGAGGATTTTATATTTCGCAAGTCAAAATCAAAGTTCAAATGAACAAGAGTAAAAAAAACGATTTGAAATCATAAAAGAACCAACACTGTGTTGTTACTTTTAATATTAGTTAATATTAGTGAATTCGGTATGCGCCTTTTATCAAACTTTAAGTTAAGAACATTACCTGTGTTTCTACGTTAGCTTTTTTAAGATATTTTAATTTTTACATCATTTATAAACATTTTTAAATTGTAATAATTTACACTCTCATAACTTAAAAAATATTTAATTATAATTAAAGAACCAACATAGCCACGTAGAGATATAAGTAATGTTCTGAAGATGACGTTACACCGACATTTATTGTCTTCGTCTCACTAGTGCGTAACATACCATATTTTACTCCCAGAAGATTACCTTTAGGTTCGTTAAATTAAAAATAAGAGTAAATTGACATTTTGTAAAATTTAAAGGTAAAATTATTACATGTCATCTTTTAGGAATTGTATTATATTTTAATTTTAAAGCGAGTTATGAGTATTTTAATATATTT
Organism: Myzus persicae; assembly: GCF_001856785.1. NCBI lineage: Eukaryota > Metazoa > Arthropoda > Insecta > Hemiptera > Aphididae > Myzus > Myzus persicae. The sequence continues at coordinate 281,571 of NW_019102814.1, read as the reverse complement.
CGTACAAACAATATACACTTGAAACTTTATACAAAGTAGATCTTTATAGCTTAAAACAAATACAACCTAAATATTTTACAACTCAACACTCCTATAAAACTGTTAAGTTTCAAGTATCAATACGAAAGTTGTATCAATACTTCCTATCCATCAGTCGTCACAGAAATATCACAATTTATTCGCAAAATATTTTAGCAATCGTGAAGTTTGGAGTTGTTACACAAAGATCGGCAAATTATAGAATCGGTAAAAGGTGTTTATACAAACTATTAATATTAATAATCACCCGATATTTATTACTAAGCTTACTTTTGAGTTTTTGACACTAAACTCGATAAAGATGCTAGCTGTTGAGAGGCAGGGTGCTTGTTGCTACTTAGTACTTTCTATAGAATAAGAAAAAAATTAAAAATAGAAGGTAAATAATAAAGTTAATAACTAATAAGTAAACACTAAACAGTTATGGAATATGGACATCTTGTTGATATTAATGACGTAAAATGTCTAAAGCCTATTCGATCATAGTCTATAGTTAGATACATTAAAAAACTTAGAAATCTTCGATTTTTGAGCTTAAAATACTAAGAATTTACTTTTTTTGGGATTTTCTTATCAAGATTTATTTTTGTTTTTAAGATCAAAGTGTTGGTGAAATCAGAATTTACTTATCTTCCTCACTTTTTTTTATTGATAATAATCGAAGAATGACTTAATAGAAGGTTTTTGTAGTTTTTTTTTAAAAAAAAGTAAGTAAAATAGGTAATAAAATAAAATAAATTCATTAAAACATTGGCATACAATTACTATCATTTCAAAAAAAAAATTCTCGAAAAGTAAACCATATTGCCTATTGGGGCCTAAAGTTTAAATGAGTATACCGCTGTACAGTATTTTTTTGAAAAATCGACATTCTTAGCGCTCCTGGCGGACATGCTCGTCCTAAATGCCGTCAAATAACGACATACTTTTCGACGCCGAGAGACTACACCCACACTACACCGTCACATTGTTACCTGTTGATAACGCACAGATAACGATTTGTTTATTATTTTTTAATAATTATTAATTTTTATTTATTATTGTTTTAGAAATGGTAAAGTTGTATACATTTTAATATTTTTTATGTTGAATACTGTGTGTTAATCGTCGTATTAATGTTATTTTTATTGTTGCTGCATAGGGTTCGGAGATCCCTATAATGGCTGCCAATGGGGAAGCCAATTTCAAGAAAAAATACAAAGAAATGAAAAGAAAATTGAAACTTTTGGTCTATGTGAGTGTCTTAGACTATCATGTCCTTTCTGTTAACTAATTTATTCATTTGTTTAATTTTGTGTTTAAGGAAAACGAAATGTTTCAAGAGACCCTGAATAGTGCCCAGCGGAAACTCCTGAAGGCGTCACGAGATAAAAGTGTTCTACTGGATAGACTGATAATGTATGAAACCGTAGATCTCAGTAGTAGCGATGATGAACTGACTGAGTCATCGGACTAAGACGATTCTATCAAACTAGAACCTAAAAAGAAGTAACTAATCCACTTTTCTTCCACTACCTATACTGTTTGATTGTATAGAATGATGTACAATAATACACTATGTTTAGAAAAGTACAGATGATTGTTTGATACCTAACAAAGTATGATATGTTTGTACAAGGTGTATATTTTAATTTCTGATCATGAGTCAATAGTCATTCTTATAGTTATCGCCAGACTATAAATAAACATAATTAAAATACATTTAAGATTCCAAATGAAATAGGTTATAGGAAAATCTATTATAATACTTTATAATAAAAGAATAATCTTACTTATCAGTCATCAGTATTTCTATCAAACATTTTAAAAATATTAGCTATTTTATTTTTATCAACCTTAAAGTAATAAAACTAGACCAGCGGTTCCCAACCTTTTTAGCTGTGTAGACCACCAATTTTGTAAACAAGAACTTTGAGGCCCACAAATAGCTCACCTATATATACAAATGCATAAATATATATATATAATATATATGTATATAAAAACGTCAGTTGTTAGAACCAAAAATAATTAAAAAATCGACTGTTTATCATGAAAAACATTTTATTAAACTTCACCACAATCTAAACAATTTAATGTGATTTTTGATATTGCTTGTCCTTCATGAGAGAGTCAATATCGGGATGAAAATTGAATGGTTTTACAATTAAATCACTTTCAACATTCAGTTGATTCCTATATTTAGCATTAATTAATAATTTGACACCAATCTGACACTGCAGAGTGTAGATAATATTGATAAATATATTATAACCAGAAATTTTATAATATGTAATATTAAAAATTATATATTTATATGGTTCACGGCCCAGTACCAAGCTGCTCGAGGCCCACAAGTGGGCCGCGGCCCATGGGTTGGGAACCGCTGAACTAGACCATTAAACCAACACTATTGTTTGGTGGTGTACATTAAGAGTTAATATGAAATTTATAAATGAGTACTGCATGCTAATATCTATGTTGTAGCATTAGTTTTTAATTTTAGAGCACAGTGGATATTTGAATAATTTTTTATTATGAATGTGTTCAGCTTTTAAATATTAAAATATAGAAAAAAACACTCAACAATATAACAAAGATAATTTACTCATCTATACATTTGATACCTTATTCGTATTTTTTGGTATGGAAATAATCAATCTATGTATAACATTTTTGTATAATAATCTTTATGATGTGTAGTAATTTAAATTTGGTCTTTAGAAGAGTAGCTGCCCAATATGTGGCTCAAGAGTTAGGTAATACTTAAGCACTATTTTCTTTGTTGGAATTTTGGGAGGATTGCAGATATGATTAAATCAACTCTAATATTGACCCAAAGTTCATTTTAGTTTTAAGAAATGTAATTTTGGTATAGTGAGAGATAACAAATCAATATTTAGTGACCCATTTAGTTATAACAATTATAACTTGGAAATAAAATCTTCACATTTTTACTTAACTTTTAAAAATTAAAATTAAGTTGCTTTATGTATTTTTCTAGTCAAAAAATAAAATAAGTATTTTTAGGTATAAATGTATAATACATTTTCAATAAATCAATATTTTATAAATTAAAAACAATGTCAGGGAACGTTTCTAATTTATTTATATGTATTGTAGGCGAAAAGACTTACCAGCTAACAATTTTTCTAGTGGAACTAGTAAACAGTCTATCAGTCCCCAAAGAAATACTCCAAATCCTACTAAAAAACGAAAATCTTCTACTCAAATAGCTTCTAAGTTGGCACCAATGGTAAGTCATTCTATTTATTGGCAATTTAAAGCTTGTGCTATTGTCAGGAAAGATGGACAGTACATTTTATAAGATTTTGATTAACCTTTTAGCTTAAAACTACCTCGATTTTCATATTTTTCTTCACATATGTAACGGCATGTAATCTTTAGGATTTAACTACTTTTTTTATATTTCACAATTGTTTACTTGAAACCTTTATATTTTGTGATAAGTTATTGCGAAAACTATGAGTAAAATAAAAATTTATTTTTCAGCCACTTCAATCAAATGAACCTCATTCGAACAGTGTATTATCAACAGCTGAAAGCAGTAAAACAATGGCTGAACCAAATTCAGGGAACAATTTTAGTCAAAACAGTTCAGCAACAGACATGTTTAATGACACTTTTTCAGTAAAAAGTGATTCAAACAGTATGTGTGACGTAGACACATCGCCTAACAATATTACTAAGGACATAATAAGCGTCGACAGTATGGAAAAATAATTTGCCCAACAAATTCATTTTTTCGTGAACTATATTGCAATGTTTAATATTGTACATTACATTTGTAACAACATGTGTATGTAGGTTGTATAAAATAAATGTGATTTTCAAATGTATAGCATTTGAAAAATGTTGTTTTATTTTCAGTCTGTCTACCATTGTAAAATCACAACAATTTTTACTCTGTGTAAATTATTCTGAGATCACTTAAACTTACCATAAAATGTAATTTAATACATAAGAATTGTTATGTATAATATGTAAATCTGCACAACAGATTCAAAATAGTGTTCAGGCTTTATAGACATTATACTTTATGATAATAGATAGAATAAGTATAATAGAGGAAAAGTTTTTGTTGAATACATGTAAGAATTCCCTTTTTTCCTTAATATATTTTTTTTTGTTTTTCGCAACGATTAAGAAAATTATTTAACATTTTTTACTTTTGACCTCAACAAGGTACAAGATCAAATTTTTACTGCCCCAAAAGTTGATAAGATACAAATAATAAAAGAATAAATTAAAAATAACAAACATCTTAGTAAAATTAATACATGCATTGTTTCCCTTTAGATCCATTGATCTAAATTATGTCAATTATTTTAAATGGTCAACATTAATTTATTATTAGTTCAAAGTTTTACACTACATAAAAACCATATAATATTACCTACCTAACTAATTACAACTTAATAGTATATACCCACCAATATCAAGCAATACATTTAGTTCTTAAATTACTATTAGTCAACCAATTTCAATGAGTTATAAATAGACAATTTCAACAAATTATTATGAATAATTCATATTAAATAATTTAAAATTTAAAATTTAAGTAATTGATAATTACAAAATCCATTATGAACAACTTTATGTGAAAAATATTGCAGAATTACAGAGTAACCAAATTGTTATCATAATTAAACAAAAACTATAGTCATATGAGTACTTTGTGTACAATTTGCCAATATTCAGTGCATGACCTAATCCAGTTTATAATTTTAAAGTATAGAATACATCATTTGATTTGTAAGAACCAGATAATCCATCAATCGTTAAAACTAAACATATTATGATATCATGATATTTTCAGTTAATTGTTAGTTTTATCTTAAGTTAATGGTATAAATTTAAACAAATAAATGATTAGTTTTTTATTTTTCGGGCATTTTATTTAAAAGATCAGTTAACAAATATGTGTGTCAACTAAAATTCATGTAGTCTTTATATTCAGTCTGTTAAAATCTCAATATTAATACTCTAATGTCTAATAAAATCTTAAAGTAGTAATAATACTTAAAAGTTAAAAGAAAATAATGTAAATTAATTAGAAAAAATACATTTTATCATAAAAATCATACTAATAAACCATATAAAATGTATAATTTTAAATCATTTGTTATTATAATTAATAAACATGATATATATTCACAAAATTGATATAGTTAAAGAAAATATTTAATTTAAATTACTTAAATTTACCTATTAACTAATAAAAATGTCACTATTATCAAATAATATTCTATTTTATAATGTTGGCGTAGAAAAATAATGAGGAGCTACTTCTAATAATAACGATGGTGTTATTTCAACTAAATTTTTTATGTAAGTTTTTGTAGTTTCCAGAAGTTCATCATACAGGACCCTAAAAAAAAAAAAACACATAATTAATAATTATTTTATTTGCATAACTGAAAAAATACTTCAGAAATGATATTATGATTATAAGCTAAATAGATTAGAATACTAATAATACTTAAATATGGTTTAAAATATAAACTCTAAGTATATTATATTTTAGGTTTCATAAAAATCTTAATTTTTATTTGATTTAATATTGTATAAGCACATCATAAGTTAAATATCTGCTTGCTTCAAAACACTCATTTGATGATTAAAACAAAAATTAATAATAGTCAATATATATCTATTGATACTATTTGTAAGGACGTCACTATTAAATATTTCAACTATACAATTTAATGTTATGATTAAAAGAAAATAGTAAGTACTTATGAATAAGTAATATTGTAACGCTTGGTTTTTAATTTAACTAAATAATTGTACTTAAGAGTATATGAGTTATTACTTATTAGTTATTACCCATTATAATAAACAGAACTCATTTCAGTAATACTGAAGTTAAAATGCTTTTTTAGAACATTGATGTGAGAATAAACATTTAACATTAACAAAAAGTTAACTAGTTTAAATAGACAATCTAATAATAGAATAAAGAAATTATAGAATACTGAATAATGATATCACAAAGACATTTTCACAATATTCCATATATTGAACAGCGAAATTATTTTTATCTGTACAAACCATGTAACAATTTGACATGCCTACTACAAGTTTCAACCTATTTTTTGTAATGTGTATTCTCTTTAAATGTAAATTTAAACAATTTTCTAAAATAAAACATGACATATAGTTTACCATTGTGGTTGATTTACATAATTCAGAACAGACTTAGGATGAAAATAAAGATCTTCATCAAGACCAACTGATCTATATACTCCAGTATAATGTAAATAAGCAGCATTTTTAAAAAGTCCGGATGCAATGCTCTTTATAATAATTCGTGTATTTCCTATAACATAAAAAAAAAATTATTTATTATTATAAAAATTTGTTTAAAAAAAATACATTCACCTTTACAAGATTTAAGTGGAATTTTTGATGTCCTCATTAAATCTATTAAATGTGAACGGATTTTACGTGCTTTGCATAATCCATTATAATTTATAAAAAATCGATGACACCATGGTTGACTATATTGATTTTTTTCAAATCCATTGTAAATATTTAATAAAGTAAGTAAATCTCCCTCGGCAACTTCAAAATTCCTATGTTGTATTTTAGCTTTTTGTATTGTAGCTCCATACTTTGGACGTACAAATGCATCTTGAAGTTGAAGCATAGCTAATATAGATATAATTTCTGAAGAACAACCCATTTCAGCAGACTTCAATAATATTCTTGAATGTTTTGCTGGTAATGGTAATTCAGCCATAATAGTTCCAAATGAATCTGTTAGATTCCCAATGTTGTCAATTGCTTCTAAAGCTTTTAACATTTCCATAGCATATAGAAGATTTTTAGCTGGGGGTGGACTTAGGAAAGGAAATCTTAAAACATTATTAATATAAATGCCTTTAAGCTGCAAAGTTACATCAGTTAAATCAGATCTCATCATTTCCGGAGGAGTGGCGTTTATCAAATTTTGATAGGCTTCTTTAGTGTATAATCTAAAAAGTAATGTATATAAGAAAATTAATATGAGATAGCATTTACTGTTTAAATATTATAAATTGTCATGTACCTATATACTTTACCAGGTCGTTCTCTTCCTGCACGGCCAGCTCTTTGAACTGCTGAAGCTTTTGATATAGGAACAGTTATTAATGAATCAGCACCAAACTTAGAATTAAACCACTTTAGTTTAACAAATCCACAATCAATAACTATAAATACAAGACATTAGTGAAGTTAGTGATAATAATAATTACATAAATATTTAAATTTGATTTATCATTGCTGTAATATAACAAAACATAACAATAGTGTTACAATGGCAGTAGGTACTTCCTCAATAAATATAAAAATATGATGATATGCAACTTATAAATTGTACAGAGTGTCAGAGTATCATGCATAATTTATGTATATTACAAACTCAACAATAAATTAAACTATAGGAATGTTTAGACTTTCAATAAATATTTTTAGGTAATAACCTAAAACTTTCAATTTATTTAAATTTACATATAAATTATTACCATCCATCAATTCAAAGATAAAATTACATAATTTTGGTCTAATAATAATGAATTCGAAGAAAATAAATATCATTTTCAATAATATTTAATATGGGGAAGTTATGACCTAATTAAGAGAGTTAATGGCATTCATGTCTCATGTGTATACAAGGTATTATTTACCAAGCATAGCAGTGCCTACCCCTTTTTTATTTTTTAATAATGCAGTTATTCGAAAACTGATGTTTAACATTTTTAAATACAATTAGACCATTTTAATTTTAAATTCCTATAATATTTTTGTACTACTTAAAGAGTATCCCGTGGAGACACAAAATTATGTTTTTCTAATGAGGGCAAAATTTGAAAATATGGTCTTGAGTATATTTAAAATTCAATAAAATGAATTTAAATTCTTCAGGATTATATAAAAATTATTATGGACTAATGTATTATATTAATCTACCTTAAATACATACATCTAACTTATTCTATAGTTTTCCAAGAAATCTTTTTTTAAATTGTAAATATTTATTTAAATTTATATATCAATAACTTCTTATTACTTAATTTATATTTGTTAAATTTAATTATCTTCTAAGAAGATTTTTCAGAACTGGTTTGATTGGATAAGTTTATACTATTATATTATATATTTATACACTTATACCTATACACTATAATTGCACAATATTTTTGATATATTTAAAATGTTGAATTTACCATAAACAATTCCAGAAATTGTAACCGATGTCTCTGCAACATTAGTTGAAAAAACTACTTTTCTGTATCCTCTAGGTGCTGGACGAAAGGCTTTGAGTTGTTCGTCATTAGTTAAGGTACCGTGCATAGGAATAGGAAGAAGTTTAATTCTGTGAAAAATAAAAAAATATTAAAGATTAAAATACAAAAAAACATAATTTGAATATAGGACTATTTCAAACTCAGTTATTAGTTATAACTTATAAATATAATATGTGAGTATAGTTTAAAGAAATAGAAGTATAACTAAATGAACAAATGCAAATTAATAACATTTGATAAGAGCCTATATTTAATAAATAATAATTTACTTATTAATGGTTTGGTAAACATAAAATGTTGTTAAAAATTTGGAGCTTCAGTATTAGGCATTATTTCTCAACTGACCTAACATCTAAAGTATAGAAAAATTAACTCGATCACTTTGACTAAGAAGATCACGTTTTTTTATATATATAATTAACCGAGTATTAACTAACCAATCAATAATTCATGTATTTTGGTTTGTAGGAGTAATATTTCTCATTAGAATTAGAATAACATTAACAACACTTATGTACCTTTTTAATTTAACCTAATCAAACAGAAATGAAATAACAAAAACAAAATGATATGTGGACTTAGAAATCGTTATTAATAGTTATATTATACTTAAAATAAAAAATATATTATGTTTCAAATAATTTATACCCAACAATAATTTTAAAAATAAGTAAAAATTTATTTCAAATGTAAAAACTTTTCTAATAAGAATAGTAAATTTAAAATTCTTAAATATTAAAATTAAAATACTAATAAAGTTATAAATAACTAAGGTAAATATAATAAGAGGTCGCTACACATGCATTTGTTGTCTGTGTCTTACACATGAACAACTTATCAAATTTTCTTTCATTAGTTTCAATAGTGTATTGTTAGTTTTGATATTGGAGCATTATATTCACTTATTATCAAACTTTTAGGTAAGAACATTATCTTTACTGAAGTGTCTGCGATTTTATCGATATTTTAATTTCCACGCAAGATATAGGTATGTGAAATAACACCAACTAAAAATGCTTATATACCTCTAGAAAATTAAAAAAGGGAATACAATTTCTGAATCTTAAACACAGATAATGTTCTTACCTAAAAGTTAGATCATAGGTCAATTCACTTTAATATCAAAACTAAGAACACACTATTGAAACTAGTAAAAGAAAATTTGCTATGTTATACATTTTTAAGATAGAGACAACAAACGCATGGGTAGCGTTTTCTTAATAATAAGTTAAAATATATAAGTACTTTTCATTAGCATTCTTAATATTGTAATCATCCAATGTGTTAACTGCTTGCATGATTTCTTCTTTCCCTGTTAAAAACACCAAAATATCACCTGGTGAGCCACCTTGTTGAATTTTCAATACTGTATTAATTGATTCATCTATATAATTTGGTGTTGGGTCTAAAAAAAAACCAATTTATTACAATTTATCAGGTACCAAAATAGAATGTTATATGTTCAAAAATATCACCTTTTATATAATAGATTTTTGTAGGGTAGGATCTTCCTTCAATACCCAAAACAGTTGCAGTATCATTAGCAGGGTCATTGCTTTGATTTAAATTAAAATACGATTTAAGTTGTGAAGAATCCAAAGTGGCTGATAGTATTATGAGTCTTAAAGTTGGTCGTTTCTGAAATTAATATTTAAACAAATGTGTATAGCAAAATAATAAATAATTACAATTAAAAAATTAGATTTAAATGTATACAAACTTTCAAAACTTTTTTAATTAGTCCCATTAAAATATCAGTCATCAAACTTCTTTCATGTATTTCATCTAATATTATAACAGAATAATTAACTAATAAAGGATTGCTCATCATCTCATTCAAAAGAATACCTTCAGTGATATACTATTCATAAAATAATTTGTGTTAATATGTAAGCAAAATATAATTAATATCATAAGACATGAAAAACTTACTTTAATTTTTGTACTTGGTTGACTACAGTTATCAAATCTAACTGAATAGCCTACTAGTTGACCCAGATTAGTTTTTTGTTCTTGTGCTACTCGAGTAGCTAATGTTATGGCACTTATTTTCCGGGGCTCAGTAATTACAATTGATTTGTCACATTGACATAATCCACTATCTAAAAGCATCTGTAAATAATTTTATATTGATAAAATACGGAAAAAAACTAACATTAATTACATAATTCATGAAATGAATTCTTTTAAAAAAAGGTATTTGAAAAAAGAATACAGTAACTAAGAAAGAGTTTTTAGTAAAAGAAATTATATTATAAAATGATTATTATTATTTTTAATTTTATTAAATAAATCAACAATTAGTACAAATTTATGATTGTTTTAAAAATATGATATCCAAACATTAGAGTAAAAATTATATATTTGTTTATTTGAGTAAATAAAATTAAACATACTTGAGACACCTGAGTACTTTTTCCACTTCCTGTAGATCCGACTAATATTAATGTTTGAAACTTTTCACAAAGATACAAAACTTCATTTCGATATTTGGTTATAGGTAATTTATTTCTTTGGCTTTGTAAATCCAATGACATGTATGGATTATAAACAAATGAGGAAGATATAGCAGATTCGAAGTTGGAATCTTCTTCTCCATATCCTGGTTTTTCATCTGTAATAAAAAATGTTAATATAAAAATGAACACAAATTAATAATAAGAGAAACAATTAAAAAGTAAGCAGCATTGGATTGTGCTATGTACTGACGTCCCACCATATACGTAAATACTTAAGATCGGCAGGGGAACACATGAGATTGTTCACACTAGAATGTGATTGAATCCGGGAAAGCGCCTTGACATAATTAGGATAATAACTAAAGTCATTGTGTGAGTAATTCTGAGAACTCGACAAACGAAATTGCGTTGCGAAAGACATATGGAGATAAAAAAACTAGAAACATTGCCGCGTATCAAATTATAATGAATGTAATATAATATTGTTCTATTATAATAAATATCCATTAAATAATATAATACAAGATATCGACATCGACAACCGCGTAGGAAGGGACCGTTTCCTGGAACTTGTACGCACACGTGCAATAGTAAACGGGGTCAGAGCTATCTTATCCATAGAAGAGGAGTGTAGATTAGGCCTATAAAATAGGGACCCAGCCACCCGATATTCAAACGTGATTTACTAGAGCCAGAACAAGCACCTTTGCGCCAGTCGACTCTCTGATAAATTTCAGTGTTATAAAATATTCTATCAGTTATACATGTCAAATAAAGTCTATATTCATAATATTCAAAATGAACTTAGGAATTATTTACACCTTGTCATCTTTCATCTTGTACGCCACAATCTGTAGGCTGCACCACTACAATTACAAAGAAATTTCCTACTCAAATTGTTCCACAATACTGTTTAAGCTTTTCTTTCAAGTTACTAGTCACAAATTCTACTTGAACAGTGATTTCATTAGTAATTAATTAATAATTATGGCTGCTGCTATTTTCAAGTTGTCTACATTTGATATTCATGCAGTGATTAGTTTTTTATTGTTGAAAATTAATCAGCTAAATCTTAAAATTGAGATAACGATAATGGAAAACAGGGAATTATGGTTTTTCACAAAAACGCAACTCTACATTTAGCTAACCAAAATAGTAAACCTCATGTTGAAATCAGAGCAACTAAATAATAAATAGAAAACTTACCAGGATTTTTAAATCGAAAACTACTCATTTTTGATTTATCCCTAGGCGGGTAGCAACAACATAGGATCGATGTTCAAATAAACTGTTGTATGATTTGAACTTGCAATTAATGTGTTCGAAGCAATCGAACAGTCTTTCGAATGTACAAAAGCAAAATCAATAAATATGCCTGATCAATTGAAAATAATATAGCAGTAACTACTTAGGTAATTATTACGTATCGTTTTCAAAACTCTCCGTATTTCAGATTTATAGTTATCAGTTTATCACATATATCATGCGTTAACAGGCTGGAGCTGATGCGTGTAAACAATAATTTATAATTTAGGCATTTGGTTAAGTACTTCCTCGGTCGTTAAGTCCCTCATGGACAGTGTTCCACCAGTCCTACCTATAGTCTGTATAGACTACGAGTACAAAATTACCATACCTACACAATATGAAGGAATGTTGGTGGGCGCCTACCGTTTATTATACTTTTATTACATAATAATTCTAATGCTAATTAATGCAGTCCCTCAATACCGCTACACATAGTACACACTTAAGCGATTAATTTTGTATTCTATTTTCTATGATTATTGATTTTTCACTTTATCCGTTTTCAGTTTTCACTATAGTTTTATTTGATTTAATTCAATTAGGATTAGGTAATATGTTTTCACTACATAATAAAATGTAATAATACATTAATTAGATATTCACAGTATAGGTACCTACCTAACGCCTAATTTAGAGACTGTTAAATATTTTTCAATTTCTATCGAAAGATTCGTATTCATGTTTGCTGTTAAGATCGGGTTCAAAAGTGTAATACTTTTTGGTAGAATATTAGAGAAGTTATTGGGTATTATAAATACATACCTACTTTATTTTTAATACAAAGGATATTCTAAGTAGAACATTTGAGGAAGTGTAGAGTATGCTCATGCATACCTAAATTTATCATTTTGGTCTGACTATAATTTTTCTGTGTTGAAATAACAAATCAAGGATAATTTTTCCCGGGCTTCTATTCCCCGCTTTTTTTCTTGTTTTCTTTGTTGTGTCTTGTTCTTGTTATCAGTTACGTTTGTAAAATATCTTACGAAATAAACAAGGAACAATTGATATTGACGGATGAATATTTTTTTTATAATTTTTTTTAACCGTCAATGTTTGTTTACATTTTTTTACCATATTGCTTGAGACTATTATTCATCAACAAAAAAGTTTTCAGGTGAGTTTATCATTTTATCATTTAAAAAAATGTATGGATCAATATTGTTATAGAATATACTTATTACATTGCTTAATATTACTATAATTTGTTGCAATTATTTTAATTTACATATTTTACTTATTTTTTCTCTTACTATAGTTGACAAGATGCCTCGTAATCGCGAAAAAACCACAAATAGAGGTACTACATCGGAGAGCACAATGCAAAAAGCAGCACAACTATGTTTGGACAATCTTAATATGTCAGAAAGAGCTGTAGCTGCAAAATTCAATATTAACCATGTGACTTTAAACAGGTACCTAAAAAAATTTAAACTTCATAGGGAAACAGGTAGTTGTCTTCCAGCATTCGGTTACCAACCATATAATAAAATATTTGACGACTTTCAAGAAAAACAACTTGCAGACTACGTGAAAATTTCCGCAGATATGTATTTTGGTTTAAATAATAGAAATATTCGACAACTAGCTTATGAATTCGCAGTCAAACTTGATTTAACAGTACCAAAAAGTTGGAAACACAATAAAGAAGCAGGTCCTGATTGGATTACAGACTATTTAAAAAGAAACCCATCAGTGTCCAGCTATCTCGCAAAAGTGACTAAGATATCAAGAGCTAATCATTTCAACCCAGCAAACTTCAAACATTTTATGGATAAATATGAGTCAATTTTATTAAAATACAAATTTCAAGCACATGATGTTTACAACATGGATGAAATAAAGATTACATATTTTCAAAAGACAAGAAAAATAGTGGCATCTCGAGGAAATAAACTTAATATTAAAGCAATCAAAAGTGGCAAAAGTAGCTCAATTACCATGTGCTTAGCTATAAATGCAGCAGGCAACGTTATTCCTCCCATGTATACAATTTCTAAGACTGCTAATAATTTAAATTGTGTGCAAGGAGTTGAGTTCTTGAAGCTTTTGAAGACATTTGCCAAATATGTCAGACCTTCAGTTGATAATAAAGTTCTTATTCTACTTGACAATCATGTATCTCACTTGTATTTACCAGTGATTGATTTTTGCAGGGAAGCAGGCATTTTATTATTATCATTCCCACCTAACTGTTTCCACAAACTTCAACCATTGAACACATCTGTGTTTACACCATTTAGTCAATTTTTGAAAGAAAATATGGCAGTCTGGTTACAAAATAATCCAGAGATGGCATTAAGAACACATGATGTGCCTTTAGTATCATCTAGTGCAAGTGCATTAGTTAGTGCTGCTACGCCTCAAAACATTATTAACGGATTTTCTTTATCAGGAATTTGGCCTTTAAAACGAGATGAATTTATGCCAGCAGTTTTTGCAGATACTGACGATAGGTTAATTGATAATGATGATGAAGAATCAATAGATTATGTAATAAGAGAGCCAAATAATAGCATGACTGAAGAACCAGTGAATAATATTGACATTACTCCTCATGTGACAACAGAAGGAAGCTTAACTCGTCACATTATTGATTTACAACAATCAGCTTCAGAGATATCACAAGAGGACATTAAACCGTTTATAAAACAAGAATTACAAGATAAAAATGTGAGAAAAACAGAAGGAAATTTAACTTATCCCATTATTGATCTACAACAATCAGCTTCAGAGATATCACAAGAAGACATTAAACCGTTTATAAAACAAGAATTACAAGATAAAAATGTGAGAAAAACAGAAGGAAATTTAACTTATCCCATTATTGATCTACAACAATCAGCTTCAGAGATATCACAAGAAGACATTAAACCGTTTATAAAACAAGAATTACAAGATAAAAATGTGAAAAAAACAGAAGGAAGTTTAACTCATCTCATTATTGATCTACAACAATCAGGTTCAGAGATATCACAAGAAGACATTAAAGCGTTTATAAAACAAGAATTACAAGATAAAAATGTGAGAAAAACAGAAGAAAATTTAACTCATCCCATTATTGATCTACAACAATCAGGTTCAGAGATATTACAAGAAGACATTAAGCCGTTTATAAAACTAGAGTTACAAGATAAAAATGTGAAAAATGAAGAAATTATAAGAAAAGGAAAGATTACAAAACTTATATATATGCCCAAAAAGTTAGAAATTGAAGACAAAACAAAAAATCATGCTAAAAGGAAGCTAGGTTTTAAAAATGAAATGAGCAAAAAATCTAAGAGCTAAGATACCAGATAAACTCAAAAACAAGAATAACGGTATAGCGATTATTATAATTAATCGTTGTATAAATAGTACTTGAAACAAATGTTTAAAAACCAAAAAAAATCTCAAAAAAATTACAATTTTAAGACTGAATGTTACTATTGTGTCAGTATTACATTTGATCTTTCTTTTATAAGCCATCAGGTATAATGTGCTTTAATTTGTATTAGTATGTAATAATATAGCTGCTTGAAGAAGTAGTCTCGTCTCAATAAGTCTATTAAATATTGAAAGTATTGGAAATATTAGTACTTACCTACTATTTAAATAATTTTTATTAAAAAGAATATTCATAAATAAAACTTAGTGTTTAAATGTAAACTCAATAATTTATATAATTTATATTAAAATAATAAATTTTCAATTCTTACTATTTATTATTTATTAATTAGACATCTAAATATTATTAATAACTTTGGACATATATATGATAAGTATATGATGTCAAAATCAACTATTGAACTTGTAACTTTATTTTTACAAAGAATTTTATTATGATTAATTTTCATTTATCAACTTTAAAATAAACTATTTACCTATAACAAAATCAAAAATATTTTTATAATAAGTATAACAAACACAAACTGTTAGTACAATATGAAATTAATTTTCCCTGATTCTATATCCTATGAAGAAAACATACTTCAAGACCGTCCAAAATAACTTGATTGGAACTAATGACTACTTTAATGTAATAATTGAACAGTGATTCAAATATCAACACAGGGAAGGCAAAGGCAAGTGTTTTCAAAATTCAAACAGATTAACATTTTTGAATTCCAAGTGCATTCATCTACAGTTTAAATTGTGTATACAATTACAGTAGAGTCTCGCTAATCCGGACTAGATTGGACTGGGCTCGATCCGAATTATCAAAAATCCAGGTTAAACAGAATGATGTTTTTTTTAACTTACTAATAAAATACATAAAACACTTTATGTATTTATACAAATTCAATTTTTATTGATTTACAATTTTACATTGCACATTATTATTGTTATTTTTAATGATGCATGTATTACATATTATGTACACGCATCAATACAAATTTAAAGAAAATAGACTGAACTCACTTGAAAAAATAATACATATGTAATCAAAACGATAATATCTTAATCATGGGTATTCCCAAACATAAACATCATTCATGAATACTAAAGTAAGAAATATAGATTGTCTGGATTAGCGGGACTCTACTGTAAATACAATTTAAATATATCTATGTCAGAGGTGGCCAACCTGACGGGCATTTAATATTATTGTATATCACATTCACATCTAATAGAATAACATATAATTTGATATGCATACCTACTCATTTAAATTGTTTTCAATAAATAGGATTTACCTTACCTAACCTATAGTAGTTTACAAAGTATAAAACATTCTCATTTATAAGAAAAAAACAATTTTTTATATTGTTATAAAAATATAATTTAAGTGCATTTTATGACTATAGAGTTTTTTTCAATTATTTAAAAAAACTGTTATCAATTTAAACTTAATTATTTTAATGTATTTAATACTATTTAAATTTAAATTAAATATAAGAAAATGTATTAAGAATTTGAATTTAAGAAATTTAAGGAATTTATATAATAAACATTTTTTTAATTTTTTATAGCACATCTCTATTTGTTATTTTATGAATTTGTCACAGTATGAAAAAAGTTAGCCTCCCTCGACCTACACCTGTCTATGCATGTATGATACACTCGTGAAAATAGACAAATAATGCATATCCATCCATAATTAATATAATGATGTGTAATTTAAATTTAAATTATGCTTTTAAAGTATTTTTACTCAAATTTTTATTTGGTTGCAAGATTTGGTAAGGAAAGTGTGAAAAAACTATAACTAGTTAAATTAAAACATTAAAAAAAAACTCTTATACTGCTAGAACACAATAGCACATTCTGCAAGGATTAAGCAGAGGAATATTTCAACAGGATACAAATTTCTTTCTGGAACTCAAAGCTTCATTGAACAATGTAATGGTGTACTTAAAATGCATCTTAAGTAATAACAATTTTCTATGCTATTCAAAAATATTTTATACATTTATTTTGAACACACATCACCGTTTTAGGTGTCATTAAAAAAAGAATGTTACTTTACAAACCTGTAAAAGCGTCTGCAATAATAAATAGTCGTATAGTTTTACAATATGTTTATTGTCTATAATGTTTCGTATATTAACAATGAGCTAACGATAACATACATTGACATGAACATGTTATTTCAAAATCAAATTGGAAAGGATGAACGTGGTGATTTTAATAATACAACAAAATAATAGAACTATGAAGTTACTACAAAATCAAAATGTAGTATAATCTTACAACTGTTTTTAATACATAATTTGGTTTCTATAGTGTTGTTATTATTACTAATTAAAAAAATTATCAAACTACATTATTTATACACATCATGAATTAATTTTTGTATGCAATTTTAGCTCATTTATATGATCAACATTTTAGATTCTGGTTTCAAGTATTTTGCATAGTTGAATTGGCACTGAAATAGAATGATTTGAAATGTGTGTTACGTATGCGAGAAACATTGGCTACATTATTTTTAAATTTATAAAAGAATAATCAAGCATTCTTAATATTTTATTTTTTATTTAAATTAATATCAAAAAATTGCTGTGCCTCACTGAGAAAAACTCGTGTGGAGGCCCAGAGTTATCTTAGTTTACTAAATAATTCTTATTGATATAGGAGCATTTTTATGTGAAGATAAATAAGTAGTTTTTCATAAATAACTCATACAAATAATTTCAGTAACAGCATTATTTAGTATGTTACATACAAATATTAAGTTATAGACACATCATATTCATATTGGAACCAGCGGGAAATTTTTTTTTTGAAAATGGGTACAGACTTACTGGCCATATCACTGGGCATTAAGTTAAGTATTGTGGTCCACAGAAAACTTTTCAGCAGCTAGTTTTTGTGAGCCTGTCTAGAGAAAAAATTACTAGCTGCATATCTGGTGTTGACCCCATGGCTTATAGAATCCAACTGATTATGGTTCTTCAGATGTATAGTGATAGTTTTTAGGTATAGGAGCTCTATATTGAGGACATTCAAGTCTTCAAATAGTTTTTTAGGTTGGATATTACCAATTTTTTTTATTTGCAACCCTGAATGTAGAGTTTTGGTGTTAAAATTTAATGTATATATTTATATTTATGCATACTATACCTAACTAATAGTTGACAAGTTGACTAGAAATTATGTTTAAAGTTAAATATTCGACGCATATCAAAACATAAAAAAACTGAGGGAATACATCAAGATAAATAAATAATACTTTATTGTTGCACGACAGTTCCATTTAAATTTACAATTTAATTTGTGGCCTAAATATTTAATATAATTTGTATTTTCTAAAATTATACAATTACTATAATAATTATGTTGACATTTAAATTAATACGCTCGTATTTTTAATTCTGAACTGTTAATAATTGATTAACTCAAGTAAATATATTTGGATTAGATTAGTTCTAATAGGTTGTTTACAAACCAATGTCAATATATATAATACAATTATTATCATTTGTAAACAATGAAACTACAATTTTATCATAGTATCATCATCTTAACAAATTATTTCAGTATTAATACCAAGATTCAGTTGTACGCCTTTACCTATATAATAAACAAAAGAGGTCCAAGAACAGTACCTCGAGGAACCATGTATAATTTTTAGTGCTGCACTTACAGAATTATTTATTCTACCTTTGCATTCTATTAGTTAAGTAGGATTTTAATACATTTTGCATCTTTAACCAATATAATAATGCATCTTAATAGTAGGTACCTACCTATATTATGGTTTACACTGTAAAATGTTTTTTTTTATATCTAAAAATAATCCTAGAACTTTGAAGTTACACTCTAATTTATCATAAATTACAATAATAAAAAATTATACATCATTAGATGAACATTTAAAAATCCACATTGATTTTTTGAAAATAAATTGTTGTTACCTATGGTATATAAAAATTAATATTTTCTATTTTTTTTTTTACATTTATCAAGTATTTTAGATATTATGGTCAAAAATGGTAAATCAATTCTACATTATTATGTATAACTAGGTACACATTTTTTTTAGTTAAAAGAGAACATACCTGCCTATAGAAATTATTTATATAAGAAATTGGCTAATGTATAAGATATACGTACCTAGCATGTTCAGTTCAGTTTGGTTGTTCATTGTGCTAAGTCTTGTTTTGTTAATTATTTGTCCAAGTATGACATCGTGTTCGTAATGCTATGTGGTGGTTTCCCTAAATGAGGTCAGTATTCAATGTATTACATATAAAATGCTCTAACACAAATGCTGAATTCTTAGACTTTTTGAAAGGAATATGGTTGGCATTCAATTGTGAAGACTGCACAAAAAATCTTTAACAAGGCAGAGGTACACCTATCAAAAATATATCACAAACAAAAGGTGAAGCAAATATTTATACGAACAGTGATTTAGATACCAGAGCTATAACCACTATATTAGACAAACTTATTAAAAACCAAGTAACTACTTATGATACTTTCTTAATCTTAAGTAACCAGATATTAGAACTCGAAAAAACTTTAAAAGAAAAAGACGGCACTATACAAAATCTAGAAATAAATATCAACATATTAGAACAAAATGAAAGAGCGTATCTAGTAGAAATAAGCTGTGTAAAAAAGGAACATAAAAAAATGTTGAAACAATAGTTAATGACATTGCAGGAATTATAAACGTAAATATTAATCTTGTTGGTATTGAAAATGCATACCAAAAATTATCAAATCTTAACTTTTAAACACCTCAAAAAATCATAGAATTTACTTTTAAAAAAATAGAAGAATTTATTAGGAAATGAGGGAAAATTGAATTCAAAGGATCAAGAATAAAATATGTTAATGAAATCTTAACAGCTAATAGCTCATAACAGGAAACTGCTTTGGGAGACTAGATCAAAAGCAAAAGAACTTGGATACCGATATATCTGTATAAGAAATGGCAGAATCTTCTGCAAAAAAGACGAAATGACCAAAAAGACACGAGTCAAAAGTATCGATGATCTACGTTTTTTATTGAGTATATATACTTGTATAATACATGATCATTATATCAAATCTTTGTTTTAATTATTAATACTTCCATGAGCTAGTAATATTAATTGTATTAATTTCGGGTTTAATTGGGCAATTGCTATAATAATATTTATAGTTTACTAACAAATCTTACTTAGAAAATAAAATAACATAACATTGAGTAGGTTATATACACATAAACACAGTCAACAGAACATGTTAATTCTGCACTTCTCTCACTCTCTTTAACTATACGATACGAAAAAAAATCAATTGCAATTTATAATACCTACAGAATAATCATTGAATTCCTGATCTTATAATATCGTATTCAACAAAATGCATTACTTTTAAAATTTTCAGTACACAAGTATAACATTACTATTATTTTGATGAGGATAAAAATTATAGTACAAAACAGAGCCTATTTAAGATGAATAATAAGTATTTTTTGAATTGATAATGACAGACAATATACTAAGTAATAACTTTTCCAACAACTAAAATCAAAGAATTATTTATAATGGTACACGGCAAGATATGAATGCGATATTAAATAAGGATCAGTCATTAAATATTATACATCTTAGTATAAGAAATTAAGAAGTTCTAATAAACATTTTGATGAAGTTTACATGATGTTAGATAATCAAACTATTACTTTTGGTACAATTATTTTAACAGTAGCTTGGCTAGGTTTACCTAATCTAAATAACGGTCAATTTCAAATTCCTAACTATACTATGTTCAAGACTACAAACTACATAAATCAAAATGATGGATTAAGTGATTTTATAAAAAATTCAATCATAAATACACAAGTAACTGATTGAAACACTAATTTTATGCCTAGTCTAGAAATAAATTGTAAAAACAGAAATTCAAACTTCACAGTCTATGGAATTTATAGACCTCCCCAAATTTTTATTGATTACTTTTTAGATGAACTCACACACTCTATTCTACATTGAACCAGAACCATAAAAAGTAACTACAAGATAGTAAAAGGTGACTTATAAATATAGAGATAATCAAAAACGGTAAAGACAGTAATAACTATTTAAATTTAATAAATTAATATGGCTTTATTAGTCTTGTTAACTGTATAACTAGCTAGAACTAAAGAATTAGGAGGATCCTGTGTAGATTATGTAGGTACTTTTAAAAACTAATACATAAACAAATGTTGAAAAGTGTGTTGACCGTACTTCTTTTACTGATAATTATTCAATAGTTAAACATATAAGCAACCTAGTCTCCAACAGAAACAACCCACCAAATTCAAAAAAGCGAGTAAGTTAGGGTTGGCAGATTTTAAAATCACCAAACCGGGACAACATATTGAATAACTTTTTTTTTATATTGAAATAATAATATCCATTATTTTATTTTATATTTATTATTTTATAATTAGAAATACAACAAAAAGTAATAATATAGTATATTTATTATTCTCTTTTGTATATATGTACATTTTAAAATTATTTATAATACTTAAATTAAAAAGTTATTTTAAATTTATATTAATATTCACTGAAATCTTACTTTTTTACTAATATGTTTTTTGTTAATGTATGCATCATCAATCATCGATTTCATCAAACTCTTCATTTTCTCAATTTTTTGATATTTGAGATCCAGAAGCTTCTGTAACTGATTTTTGATTTGTGGATGAATATTTTGCAGTTTTATGAACTTGAATGAGCAGATCTTAATTTTTCGTAACTTCTTCATAGAATTGTTGCATGGTTTATTTTCCAAATTTGTCTTAATAACTAAAGAAGCTTCTACACTTTTGATACATAAATTACCTCGTGACTTTATCCAACAACTATTCATTAATGAAAATATTCTCTCCACTGTGGTGTTAGATCCAGGCAATGCAAATGCAAATTCTACAAATTTAATAACATAGTATAATCAACATTATTCTTTGTAAATGATTTAAAAATCAACAGCCATTTTTTTTTAGATGTTTTGCATTCATCGGTTTGTTTTCTTAAGTTGTTCAAACATTTTAAATTGTTCATAGAGTTCTTCTTCGTTTAAAGTTATTTTAAAATTTAATTTAAAAAAAGAAATAGACGGTGTTATATTGGACCAATTTATTTCATCTTTTTTGACAAACAAACCCACGTTAATGAATTTAATTCTGGTATGTGTTGGTTTGAAGCAGTCCAATCTTTTATATAATTTATGCATAAGTCATAAAATTTAGTAACTCTGATTTAATTATGTCACTACTTTCTTCTAGATGAACAAGTAATGGCTCGTGTCACTTGGTAAAAAAGATCATCTCTTTTGTTTTTTTAATTTTTCAGTTAATTTTTCCATGATTAAAAAAGTTTCACCGCGCAAAGCTTTTGATTTTCAATTATTTTAATGTAAATGTTAATAGTTTTCAATTAACTTTGTTAGGAGTTAAGCCACAAAATAGAAGTTTCGTCTTCAAAAAATGTTTTTAAAATATTTGGACAGTTATTTTGAGATAAAAAAAAGATTTAAGTGCACTAAACATTACTATTTTTCTTTCAATTGCCGGATATAACGATAACCATCTTGTTTTGGAGTGTGATAATATTTCTTTACACTGAACATCAACAAACGAACAGAATTATTTTAATGTTTCAACACGTTCTGTATAAATATGGAAGTACCTATCCAAATATTTTACAAACTACCTATTATTTCAATATCAATAGGAAGGCTATCCGCAGCATACTAAAATACTGTTATGTATAACGTGTGCACAGCAACCTAATCCCAAAATATGCTTTAATGTATTTTTTAATTTTAAAAATACATTATTTTTGTCCTTTCTTGCAATTCCGCCAAAATGTGTGTTAGTGTTATCACCTGAGAAATTTATTATTTTTTCTTCGAGTTCAAATTTTTTCAAAACACTTACAATTTTATTGTGAATTAATTCGGCTGTTTCTCCAGGTAGGTTTGAAAAATCCAAATTATCATTTTTAATTCCATTTTCTGGATTAAAGTATCTTACAATTACAAGTACTAATTTCACAGACTTATGATTTGAGGCACCAACAAGCACAGAAATATAATTAGTTTTTTTAACCCTTCAATAGTATTCTTCATAGCGAAGGTAGCTAAAATACTATTAAATCACGTGTTTTTGTTTTAGCACCAGTAAATTTTTTTTCATTATATATTTGACGAATAAGACTTGCTGTACAAGTCATAGAAGTAAAGCTGTGGTTGTGCATAACAGTATGAAAATTAAAGTTTACTTCTTTGGCCGCTAATTTCAATTATTCGTCGTTAGCTTTTAATGGTGAACAAAAAATTATTTACTTTGCTAGATGTCAATGCAGCCTTTAATGCCATTTTATGTTTATTAGATTTCATATGATAAGTTATATCACTTTTCCCACCATGGCTAGCTGAAAATGTACTCAAGCTTACAGTACATTGCAGTCATTGCACATCAAAATTATTGTTGGTTTTTTTTTTACCTTTTTATTGAATGGAAGAAATTTGTTTCGGAGTTTGTTAGTGAAGCGGCATAATCGTTGTGGAGCCATAATATATATAATATATTACCTATATATATATAAAAATTCGTAATTATTACAACACAATAGGCACAATAAATTATTAAATTTAAATGCGGGAACAACACAAGTTCACTATACGTAGAAGGTAGAACGTTTGACGTGATACCGAAGACTGATAATTATCAATTCTATAAATTGTATACGCTATGAAACATTAAATTATCGGTATTCGGCTATCGCTATATCCGAAATTTCCGACAATTATTTATTTTTAGTTATTCATGCATGACAACAATAAATTCGAGACTAATTTTAAGAAACATATCCATGTCCCGGATGGTAGTTGAAAAAATCGGGACTGTGTAATGCAAACCGGTAGTGTCCCGGCGAAATCGGGACGAATGGCAACCCTAGCGGTAAGTGGATGTCGCTCTGCTGTACATTAGGTGTTTAGGAGGTCGCTGTCATGGATGGTATTAAATTTAAATTCAATCATATCATATCATTGCAAACGAAAAACGATTCTGAGCGGAGACGGTATGTCAGTCTAGGATATTTTGTATTATTATTACTTATTATTAACATGGTAGACGGTAAGTTGAATTAATATTATTCTTAAATTATCAGTGATGCTGGAAAAATATTATGTATAATTATGAAAAATTGGGCTGTTTTGGAACCGAATACAACAAAATGATACTATCCAAATTTGAACTGTATCTGTAAAAAATAACTGTATTCATATTTTTTTAAATTTTTTTAGTTATTAAAATTAACTCAAGTGGAACCTTGCTTTACATTTTCAATCCTTATCTATATAAAAATTGAAAAATGTATACATTTTTAACTAAAAAATCATTTTCAATTTGATAAATATTGTCAACATTTGAACTTTAAATGCTTATGAAAAAAAATCGTACCTACGTATTTTTCATACTTTTCAACTGCTATTGTACTAAGTTATCGAGTCTTGTATTAAAATTTCATGGTTTTTAACCCAAGCAATAACATTTTATTGACTTTTATCGAAAAAAAAATGAAAATTGAAAATGTCAGTCTACAGCTTAAAACGAGTCAAAATATTTTGATTTTGAAATGTTATTAAGTATATGAATTGATGAAATAAACATTTGGTGTAAATTTCAAGTGTCTACAGTAATTAGTTTTTGAATTACAACAAAATAAGAAAATCGTTACAAGAGAAATCGAGTAAATATTCAATATTGTAAAAATTGAATTTGATATCCGAAGGAAATTTTTATTTTATAAAGATAGACAAACTTATAAGGAATCTTGTATTACATTTTTAAATCTTAGATATAAATAGAAAATTTTTTATGAATTTCTAACTAATTATAATTTGATAATTTTCGTAATTTTTACGAATTTTGTCAAAATTTTAAGTTTAAACACTCAATAAAAATTATTGTGGATTTACGTTCAACTTTTTTTTAAATTTCTATTAACAACAACTTACAAAGAACCATGTATTACATTTTTTGGGTTTTTGACCGAGCGAAAATTTTTGTATCGATTTGAGTTTGGAAAAAAACAAATAATAATAGAAAATTTAATATGCCTATAATTAGTTAAACACAAATAAAAATATTTTGAAAATTGTATGGTGTATAGAAAATGCTTACACAAATATTCAGTGAAATTTTCAGGTATCTACCTTTGTTTGTTTTTCCTGTTGTTTTTTGAAAACTATTGGGAATTTTAAATTTTGACCTCCTGAATGTACCAACTAGATTCACTTTCCTACCAGAAAATCTGCTATTGAAGAAAATCGAAGCACTTTTACTGCAAGAAATCGTGATGACAGACACGAAAAAAATAAATAAATAAATAAATAAATATATACACATCATTGTAAAATCAATACATTCATTTCCGCTCAGAATTTAGAATCATAAAACAAGTTGAGTTCTTTAAATTATCAAGTTTATTAAAGAATTATGACTAGTCATTAGTAGTGAATGACTCTAATGTAAATTCTGGGGCCAACAAATTTATTGAAATTTTTAAAAAAGGAGGAAAATAATTGTTCTTCAGAAAAAAAAATTTCATCATAAACCAAAAAAATTAAAATCCCGGGCAACAACTGCAATTATTACATCGATTTGTCGTAGAGATAAATTATATTTAACTATTTAAAAAAGCATCCATTAAATGAAAAACTTAAACAACACTATTACTAGCATAATTACCAAATATAGGTAGGTACACGTTAATACTAACACGATAAAAGAAACTAAAACTAAATATTGCAAATTGAACTAGAATAAACGGGAGATTATTCAAAACTGAATTGGAAATGTATTAAAATTTTGACAAACCGTTCTAAAACAAATTCCCTTATACGAATTATTATTTATTATCCACTTATTATAAAAGAATAAATACATTTACATTTTACAGTTTACCTACATTATTTTTTTGGGAGCTTTAGAGGAATTATACTAGTCGATTATCATCATCATTATCTTTAACTATTGTCTACTGCCCGTGGTGACACCAGCTGGTATTACAATCTTAGTACATTATTGATAAAAAAAATTTAGCCAATTTATATAATAATTGTTCATTAACAGAATATAAAAAACTGATGCCGCCCGGAGCGATCGCCCACTCTAGTCCCCTCCTAAACCACCACTGCGGCAAAGTGTAAGAACCACTCTATAAAAAATTAAAAACAGCAGTTCGAAGACAACTGTCGTAATTATTAAGAGCGTCGGCGTTGTAAACATTGACTGAAGCCGCATAAGACTAGCGGTTGACAGGTGGTCATGTGGACGATTGTGGACTCAAACTCAATGATATTATTGTTATTATAAAAAAAAATGCAGCTGAAACTAATAGGTACATCTCTCGGTTCCTCGCTTTCGGCCAGAATCAATATTATGTTGATTGATTACAATTAATATAATATACGACTAATTTTTAAGATAATACATGAATAAGTTATCTTATTAAATTAACCAATTTAATAACATTGGTTAAATTTATAAATCCACCTCCACCCATGAAGACAAATATGAAATTTGCTTTAAGCTGGCACTCGCTTATATATTCCATAATGTATAGCCGTATAGGTCTAACATTATCAAACAATTAATATATTTTATAGTATCTAGAATTCTAGAATATAGGGGGCAGTGGAATACAATGCACCAGTCAGGTTTCCTGGCTTTGGTTCTCATGGAAATAAATATTAATATATATAAAAGCGCGTGTATTACCGGTTGTCAATACAACAAAAATGTCTAATACATTTAGTCGTATTTTAATTTTGAAATACTATTTGAATTACTGAGAGGTTTGACAGACAATATTACATAATAGTTCCAAATTAAACCGAAATGCCATATTTTCCGATAAACAAGTGTTTACCGGCGACCGTGGACATACGTTTGCAGCACAGATATTCAGACGTTGGAACGGAGCTTTCGCGTACAACACATTTCAATAAAATAGAAGTGCTCCGATTGTTACAGATGCATTACATGCTGACAAAAGACAATACGATACCCATGGACAAGTTAAGTTTCATACAGTTCATGGACGTTTTTTTAGGGGTAAGGAACGTAGATGCCGTGGATAAAATTTACCTGCTTTGTTCCGAAACGAACAAGGAACACTTGACTGGGGCCGAGTTCGTCAAGGTATTGTCGATGCTGTTGAAAGGAACCCTAGCCGACTTGATTAACTTTTGCTTCGAAGTCTACACGGAGATGATCAGGTCGCCGAGATACATCAAAAAAGAGGACGTGCTACTGATGGCCAGAAAAAACAGCATGAAAATGTGTAAATTAGTCAATATGGAGGAGTACGATCAGAGTTTCGTCGATTTCGTCATGACCGAGGTGGACAATGATCGCGACAACAGGATTTCGCTGGAAGACTACCGTAAAGCTGTGCACGAAAATGTCGCTTGGTTGCAGTTCTTGGGGCAGATCCTTCCGGATTGCACAAAAAAGGAGTCATTTACGCGGTTATTTACGGATCGACCATACGTCAATAATATTGAAACCACAGCTGCAGCAATGACTCGGAAAAACAGGGAGAGTATCGCCAAAATGAACTTGCTGAAATCGACAGTAAGCCCAACCGATATCACCGGCAGTAGTGCGTCATTTTCCAGTAATTCTACTTTTTTGGTGGTTAAAAACGACCCAAATCATTTGGCTAAAGCGAATCAATTAATAGCAGATGGAAATTATTTAACATTATTTTAAGAAACTATAGATGTGTGTGGTATATTATAATATACAAATAATAAATGTGAGTAATAATAGTAGTAATAAACCGTACTGTTTTTTACGTCTATTTATTATTTATCAATTTATCATACTTGATATTATATACCTACGTAATAGACGATCAGTATCGTGTAATTAATTTTATTCTACTACCTGCGCAATTTTATTGTTCAAATTTGAAATTTCCGAGGGTTTTTTTATTGTGTGCACAACAAATATGTACATTTTTAATAATTTATTTTACACGAAAATATATAAGCACATTTCCTATATTATTCAATTACTGATTTGAAGAATTGCCACAATAAGTATATTTCCAAGTTCCAGTTGCAACTTCTAGTAACGATAGATCATACATCGCATTCTCTACTCTGGAAATGTACTTAATTATTATAGCTCAAAATGTATACAGTTTTCACTAGATTAAAGTTAATTAACGTGATCTATTTTCAATTAAACGTTATCTAATTTTATTACTTTGAATTTGAAAAAAAATGTTGATTCAATATAATGACTAATAAGTACCTACTATTATGGATCGATTAGATGATCGTACGAAGCACTTACAGTGTTCTCTACTATGGAACATTTTTAGTTTTTATCTATTATACAAATAAAAGAAGTGTTTCGTTCAATCATCCAAAGCAAATAGATTATATGTGCTTTTTATGATACATTTTTTTTCGAAATTAAAATATTATATAACTGTATAAAACTATAAAACGATTAGGCATACAACTGAGAAATTACTAATTACACGGAATTATTCAGTAATTTAAAATTAAGTTTACGTTTATCGCTTTAATGATAATACGAGTGCATCATGTGCGTGCGAGAACAAACCCGCAGACTGATAGTCATAATCTATATTTTTTGTATAATATAATATAACAACCAATAATCTAGTACTGGAATAGAGCTTAATCGCTACGCAGATACGTTTCTGGACAGCCTATAATATTTCCTAATCCAACGATGTTATTATGTTATCAGAATCAAAATTAATAAGAATATAATAATTTGTCAGTTGACAGTTTCCATTAGTTGGTAGAAGAGGCGCCTTAAAAAACCTATACATGTATTCGCAGCAAAAATATCAAAAATGCAAAAGCTGAGCGCTTTATATACGTAGCCGATTTTTGTATGACTGTATTGTTTAATTTTTTTATTTTAACCTAATTTTTTAAGCGAAAATTCTTGCTTATTTCTTCCAACTTAGAGATAAGATTTTGAATTTGAATGCTGATTTTAGTAGGCACATGCATTTACAAATGTCTACGTACAGGCCACGTTCGTAGTGAAAGGCGATAAAAACGTTTTTATAATAATGCAAAGTATTATGTAATTAATAAGTACATTTGTATTAAATTAGAACTTAAATAATATACGTAATTACGTAAATATAGCAGCCATAGCTATAATATATCATACATTTTAAAAATATTTTGTCATATTTTAACCCTCAGCTACGAGTCTGTGACTATTAAAATAAATAGGGGTAAAATACTTATTGGCTATTGCAGCTATATTATTATGCTATATTAAGGTTGTAAACCTGTTGCTGTCCTCCCCGATATTTATTAAAAAGTAGACAATCATAGCAACATTGACTACTTGTATAAAAAATGATGGTACATTTTCATTAAAATATTTGTAAAAATGTTGACCACCTCCTTGAAATTTGTTTTTAGTATAGGCCTTACCAGTTACCGCGGCATATACTATACAACTGCTGAACTGCAGCACATTTATAGAATTTGAAACATTTATTAATATTTATTGCTGCAGACTGTCGCGGAGGTCACATCAGACATTAGTACCAATGACGCTGGTCTGTATATATGTATTGATTAGGACGTATTTCACTAAAGATGTTATTAATTTCCATGCCTATTTTATGTAACGGCCGTGAATAAAATAATGATAAATGTTCCTTCTAAATACCTAATTGGCCGTTCTGAACTCTGATAATATCTCCGCGGCTTCTTGTTAATCTCATGTTATATTATTCAATGTTAAATTGCCTGTAATCGTACACGTTTTTTTTTTTAATCTCACAATCATTATTTTTGTGATAACAAACCGTTTCCTAAAATATACTAGACGGTCGGGCACATTCCCAAAAAAGAAATAAAAAATTCTTTTCTAATGCATTTGCTTATCGATAATGCGTCTTCATATCTGTCCGTACATTATTAACTCAGACCTCATTTTTTTTTTTTTTTTTTTTTTTATATATATATTTGTAAGTATATATTGTAACTAATTAAATACGTTGTGTTGCGTTGCGCAATATTAATTAATGAGATTAACAATATTATATAATAAATGTACCTATGTGTACCCATATATATATATGTATATCAATATCTAAGAGTTATTTGAACTATACACACGGCATGCACAATACTGTAATTGGTAGATAGGATACCTTTAATTTAGTATTATTTATTACTAAGCATTTATTCGTACATGATAATATTATATTTTAGGTATTTGCCTACATTTATACACCAGCTGTATTAAAAACTACAAAAAATTATGACCATTGGGTATGAATTATTTGGGGTTCGAATATTATTTTGGTTATAACTTATAACTGTAGATACCTTACTCACCTTTATCGCGTAGGCAATAATATTTATATTTTTACTACTATTATAAAGTTTTCTTGATCTAAACTCAGTTTAGGATACTACAAAAGATAATTGCTATTATTGTTGTCAATAATATTAATATTATAATAATATTGTACCTACTATAATTATTATAGTGCGTATACACATGTTTTGGTTCATACCTAGCTCTGAATAATTATATGCTGGGACGTAAGTACCTATATATGTATAACAGTAATATGTAGTCAAGTGAAAAGTATATAATAAAATTGTAGATTTATACTAATTACTAGTTGTATTTTTAGAAGTCAAATAGATAGATTGTGCAACAGGTGTGTTCTTATATTACCGCTCATTTTCCCGGGAATACGAGTTTAGTCAATCGTATTATTTACTGTATAAATATTGATCAGGCCCAATTCTAACGAGACCCATTCATTCATGTTTATTTCTATCGAAATAAATGTCCTGGATAGTTTGCGCCGGTCATCGCTTCCCGGCTACCAGTTTCCCTAAGAGTATTTTCCCTCGACAGTATTATTTTCCAAAACGTAAGTCATGTGTGTAGTACATTTGGTTTAAATTGCTCCAGGCGTTCCAGAGCTATGCTGACACACAAACTTCCATTTGTCCAATAACAATAATATAATAATTACATCTTACAGCTATATTAGTGGTGTACATTATAAATTTAAAAAAAAAAAAATCGCGTGACGATAGGACGATAAGCGGTTCCAGGTCTAGCCCGTCCGAAAACTACAAAAGTACACAGTTCAGTCTTGTATATAATATAATATTATATCATATTATGTAGATCAGTATAATATATATGATACATCATACCTACATTATACTCGGTTAAAATAAAAATGCACGTCCGGACCGATAATAATAAACACACGATGGATTTTTAATTTGAATATGAGCAGTACATTTTGGACCAATTGTGTTAGATGTCAACGGCCGATTAATACATTTTGCGTGTTGCGCTGCTGTCTATTAATGATGCATTGTACCTACACGAATTCATTCATGTTTACTTCCGGATTGTGCGGAAGCCATTCAAAACGAATAGCGGAGGGCTACTGATATGTAAAATAAAAAATTTCATTTCATTTCCTATCACAAAATATAAAACGAATAAATGACCGTTGTTTGTTCGTCCGAGATTCATTATTACACAGTCGCACTCCAGAAGACTGTGCCGTGGGTCCAGTCCAACGCAATCGCACCTAATATTATTTCAGTTATAATTTTTTTTATTCGTCGATCGAAGAATTCAGTCGATACACGTTTCATCTGCAGGTAACAATAATAATCACATCATGTAATGTTTTATTTTAATATAATATTTAAGTGTAACTGTGTCAGTATTATAGTATACAGAGTACTGCAGACAGTAGGTTCCTTAATATGTACCTATATTCTTATAATTTATTGACTATAAATACCTATACTATAGTGATTTGCGGACATATTTATCTACTTAATGTTATTATACTATCTGAAGCTGTGAATTTAATGCACTAAAAAACACTACTAATTGCATTCAAATCGATATACAAAAAAATATCAAAATTTAAAAACTAAAAAAAAACTATCAAGTATAAAATATTTTGAAATAAATATATTAATAATTAAGTAGATACAGCGTATATGTATACTGTAAACAGAAAGTGTAAGATATTTAAAATACGAAAATTAAAAAAAAAAAATTACAAATACATATTTTTAAAATGCATAGGTAATATTTAACTTATTATTGTTATTAACATTATTCTAGCTGCATGTTGCTCAAATATTAATATTTATTACGCAACTATTTTAATTAGAACTGTTGGTTTCAAAAATACATTTAAAAAAAGGCTATCTACCAATGGTAAAAACGAACCCAATTTGGAATAATGACCAAAATGTTTAATATAGTTGAGTGGGTGGTTTTCTTTTTAATAATTTTAAAGGTGGGTAGCAATTATATATTTTTAAATTAACTCAGATCAAGTATAATAAATAAATCCTCTTCATATATTATTATATACGCCCCCGAGGACGGAGTCATATATATATATAAAGACTAGGTACAATAATTAACGACGCATCCGATTGCGTGCGGCAGATGAATCATAACAACCGAATAATAATTGTTGCATGCATGATTTATTTTTGATGCGTCCGAGTAGCTTGCGGCATTAATGATAACTACGGCCTCACATATTATTATCATTTATCACGGGTTGTTACTTTGTTCACTTTATCGTGGGTATAGGTACCTTTTTGAAATTGTATAGGATGAACATATTGACATGATATTGAATGGGTACCCTACGTGTGAAACAAAAAAAAAAACGCCGATAATAGCAGTAGACAAAGAGTATTTCATAAAAAACGTAATGGATACATTAATTTATGAAAATAACTAAATAACATGACTTGGGTTTATTGACAAATCAGTGTACACATTTTTAATTGATTTGATTTATAAAACTGAATTTTAAAAAAAAAGTTTTATAGGTAGGTGTAGGTATATCATTATTTTTCATTATCATTACTATTATATTATATTCATATGTTTATTACTATAGTCAATAATTATTACAAAAATTTAATTATTAAATGTAATGAATAATGATGTGTATCGGTAGTATGATTTTAATCGCTCGTCCACTGTCCACACCTGCAGTTAAACTTAGTAAGCCGACAGTCCTAAGCATAAGGCGTAAGCTGTGGGCGGGGGCCGGCAACTGCTCCCTTTGTATCTTGTAAATTAATTAGAAAAATATTAGAAAAAAGACATTTTTTGAATGATGAAGTAAGAATTATTTTATCGAGAAAAAAATAATATTTTAAGCGATTAACAACTTCGGAAAAATTAATGGATAAATCAAAATTTTTTAATCTTTGCCATTTGCCATCACAATACATCATGATAACAGAATTTAATCTCTTATAATAATTCTTGGGTAAAAACGAAACCAAAGTGAAACTTTAATTTCGAGAGGTGAAGATATTTTAGACATTTGTAACACCAACAATATTGACTTCGATGATTTAAAAGTAGAATTAAAACTGTTTGGAAAATTGTGCTCATCAACTAATATTACTGAACATGAAGACAATGAAGACTTAATTGGCTTATTAGACAATATACACTGTATTTATAAAATTGTTCAATCTATTCTAATGAGTGAACGTCGGGTGACATCTCTTCGTCGACTCAAAACATTTACGAGAAATGGGTAATGACATTGGCCAAGATAGACTTAGTATCATGACTATTTAACTCAATGAAAACACTTTAAAGATTAATTTCGATATTGTTATGGATCAGCTTAATGCAGAGTCAACAGAAAAAAAAGAATATTTCAATTGGTACAGACTTTTAAATTTAAATTTAAATATTAGAATGTTGAAAGGTTATGTTAGGTATGACTTTTTAATATACTGTTATTAGTATACCTAATCATTATCCATATTTAATTGCCTAGTATTAAATCTATTAATATGTATATAATAATTATGCTATAATATTGTATACCTAATATATTTATAATGTTATGGATAGAGCAAAGACTTTTATGCACTTATGCATCAAAAAATTAAAAATATGCTGTTAAATATGTTCTAAAAAAAATTACCTACAACTATTAATCTAAAAAATTTAATTAAAAAAAAAATGTTTTATTGATATAATTTTGTTATTTATTAAGTTAATGCATTAGTTGAATAGGTAAGTACTTTATTCTATTTTGTATGTACCAATATCTACAAAAAAAACAATAATACAATTAATAATGATCTTATTCTTCATTTAAATTTAATATAATTATGTTAACCTTGATTTATGAAAAATATTTACTGAAGTACTTGATTTTTGACTAACCATCAAAATATACTCTTATGTAATCAAAAAAATGTACTTTAAACCCAAACATTTCAAAATATGCACTGAAAACTTTAAATAGATATTTGATCAGATTGATATGCCATCGTTTCACCAAGCTTTTTCCATTATGTCGTTTAATATTACATGCTACAGTAAAAATTTAGCTTAGATAGTATCATATTATATTTTCCAGTTCCCACAGATTAAGTATAATATCTAGTATTTAAGTATACGGTATATCGACACAAAATAAAGTTTGTCCCCCCCCCCAAATAAAAATTTCCCAAGTTACACTGAGTTACTTAGTTTTCCTAAGTGTGAAATAGTGGGAAGGGAAATTTTAAAATTCTTGTTCATTCTAAAAATCAGACACGTATCTCGAATGCAGACATAATTAAATAATTATAAATATTCTGATGGCCAGTTGCATAAGCAATGTATTAATTTAATGGATCATTGAAATTGTATAAACCACTATAAATCATGTTTAAGGGACCATTAGCTTACTATATTGAATGATGGTTCATTAAATTGTCACTGTTTATGCAAAGTGGCGTAAGTACCTGCCTATATGTGCGCAGTTGTAACTGGAAAATGTTACAAAAATAAGAACAGAACCAAATTATCTTTAAGCTCTTGCAGATATGCCTACGTTAGTAATAAATATTTGTATATCCACACCATAAATTATACGCAAACCGCATACCTTATTCAACAATATTATAATAATCTGCCATGTTACGTGCAGACGGCAGGTATATACCTAATTTATTTATTGTGCCACTAAGCCCAGATTTCACTCTGACCCTCAAAGATAAAGAATAATCATGAGAACTCGAGTGAACACAGCGAGCGATATCATTCCCTCGAGTACCGTATTTAATATATTAATCTTTCATCACCACTTTCAATCACGTAACTATTATTTAAATGTATAGGCAATCCAAAATACCTATAGTTGGTATATATGTAGTACCTACATAGGTAATACTACACAGGATATCTTCTGTAGAAATATATCCTAATATTTATGTTTTAAAAGATTATAATTTATTTTGTACCTAGGACAATAGTTTTTATACTTTCCAAAACTATTTTAAATATTTGAGAACAAAGCCCGAGCATTAAAGAGTTTATAAGTATACACATTTTTTTCCGATAATAATTCTTTTAACTTTTAAGTGGCAATTACTAATTTTAACTTAATTAGTAGGTTCCAATTACATTTTAATACTATGTATAGCATGATAACGTGAATACATTAATAGGCACTTTACAAATAAAACTATAAAAAACAGTAAAACACACATGACACATTACTGTAATACCTACGCACTCATCGCTCTGCTCAGAATCTATAACATTAGTATTTTAAAGTGTATTATTATTAAAAAAAAATAGGTAGACAGATAAAGGTGTTGGCCAACAAACAAATTAAATATTTCATTCAAAGACCTAACCTATATTTAGGTATTAGGAAATAAATAGTAGAGCTATTATGTTATTGGTTTTATAAATATCTAATTAAGTATATGGTGGGAAAATAATATTCCTTGAAATGAAAAATTTTGTAATTCATTTGGATCTTGCACAAAATTGAATAGTGAACGCACTAAATAGTATTAATTAGATATCGACTAAGCCACTAAGGAAACGTGATAGAATGGAGCTGTTTTAAAGTAAAAACTATAGTTATTATTAACTACTGTTATAACTTAAGTACATATTTTATAATATATGTTGGAGAATGGAGATGACTTGGGTAGAACATTTCGTCCAAAAAGTGCTCCATACTTTGACATCGAAGAAATGAAACTTTTCCGTGGCGGATTTACATAATTCAATGATTGCATTTGTGATTAGTCCATACACTATACTTGTCAAGGTGTAAGATATTATGATATTATATTAACTTCGAGGCACATTTTTAACAATGGCGCAACAAGGGGGGGGAGGGTA
The DNA here is from genome assembly GCF_001856785.1 of Myzus persicae. Lineage (NCBI taxonomy): Eukaryota > Metazoa > Arthropoda > Insecta > Hemiptera > Aphididae > Myzus > Myzus persicae. Next base: position 244,789 of record NW_019102814.1, on the reverse strand, counting down.
CATACTTAGAGTATTTATTTTTGACCATTTACAGACATTTTTTATTCAATATTCAATGATTTATCATTGAATTCAAATTTAACACATCCATAACGATTTATGATGAGTTGCTCAATGACGAAGTACAGTCGAAACTTACTATACACAAAGTGGTATCTGATGACTTTTTTAAAATGAGAACCAACCTTTTAAACTGTAAGTTGTTAAGTAGATGATTTTATGAATATGTAAATTAATTTAAATCAAAAATTGAGCTAGTAGTATATGATTTATCAAAATCTATATATGAAGATAATATTACGTGTCAATACTTAGAATAATAGTCTTTAAAAATAATGTTACACAAATAGTACACATTTTTAACATCGAATCTAATATTTATTACACAATAGGTACATTTGAACAATCGTTACAAATTATAAAATATTGATGGATCAAATAACTAAACATTTTAAATCATCATAGCCCCCATCATTCCATATTTTCCAAACCAATGATCATAGATATATTTTCCTTGGCACACATTTTTAATAATACAAAAACTACACATTCGAATATCGATTAGGACCTGTACATCAGCGTTTTCAAAAAAAGCATCACGATTAACAATTTTACGTGAAAAATTATAGTTTTCATTTGAAATAAATGAAATGGTGTCACCATAAGAGTTGAGTATTTAAAAATTTGGTATATTAGGAGAACATAGTTTTTACAAGTTCCAAAAATTTGAATAAATCCATTATTTAATTCTATAGGTTAGGTAGGTATTAAAAGAAAATATTGGGATGAGCATGCTTGGTAAATCACTGTATGGAATACCTATAATAATAAATTGCGTGACCCATACATCAGAAAATTTCTCCGAAGAGTTATTATTTATAATTCTTTATTAGAAAAATGTAGCAATTAAGTATTTAAATTAAATACATAACCTTCTATGCCATTGGCTGAATTATGGTAAATACTAAATAGTAAATAATATAAATTTACTATGTTTCATGAATTGTACTTATGTTGTAGGTACTGTAGTGCTGACTTAGGTAACTACTTTAATCTGTAATAATCACTATTAATATTTTATAATTTTAGATTTTATAATTTTTGTAATAATATAATATTTTATAATTGCATTATGAACAATTTGTTGTTTGATGAATGAAACAGAGATAGATATCAACCTCCAGACCCCTAGTCTTAATCATCAAACAATTATTTTCTCACATAAAATTGTAATATCATAAAAAATTCATATTTCACATAAAACTTCAAAAGTCTATAAACCATAAGTTATAATATCTATCTGTGCTTTGTATATTGAGAGGACGTAATGCGCCCACACGTGTTGTTTACGTCTTTCAAACGTAGGTACATACTGTATACAACATGGACAATTTAAATAAAGCCGAATCAATTGTGTGTTGTTCATTTTAGTATAACAGTAAATTTAAGAATATTGTCCGTTTTCATTATTTGGGTTTTTATCATTATTTGAACTTTAAAGCAAGTTTTGATTACATTTTACATCATATAATATATAGATTATAGGTCCTTATAACTCAAGCTTTATAATTCAGTCGCTAGTCCCAAGTTGCTTTAAAATTAACTGGTTTAATATTCTTTGGTTGAAATTTTAAATTTGTAAAATATGATACTTACATTCAGACTAAGACACAAAATTACGAAAAAGATTCCGCTGAATCTAGAATTCTCTAGAAATTCATAAATATTTAAATCATTCTGTTATAAGTTTTAAATATTATATACATATATATTTATTTAGTAGTTCTATTGACACTGCAATATTCTCTCAACTATCTGTAGAATTGTAAAATAGATAAAAAAAAAAGGGGGAAAGTAAATAGCCATTCTGATAGTCTGATGTAGGTACAGTTGTAGGTGTGAAGTGTACCTTGACATTGAGTAAGTCACTGTAATGTAATATTGTGTAGGTATAAATAGTATAATACAATATATTATATAGCCATATTGGTATGTAAATATTGCATACAAGTGATACATTGAATAACGATTTTGAACGAAGCCTATATAATATATATATATTATACTAATTGCTAAGTAACTACATTTTATGATAGGTAGGTACCTATACTTCTTTATTTATATTGCTATCGTGGTTATTTATTTTACTGTTAAAGTAATGCAGTAGGTTGAACTAATTTTTGCTGAAAAACATTTTATTTATTAATATTTAATTATTATAATAGTACATATTATATTATTGTTATTAAGTTTTGAGCGAATACTAACCTACCAAAGAACGGTTATTGGTCCATGCCTTCATGGTATAAAATATAGGCTATAACATAAAATTAATTTATATGTTTTGAAATATAGTCATTGTATATAAAATATAACAATAAACATTCAAAGTCTTAAGTACTCACGTATAAGATTTTTAAATTACTACAAAATAACTAAAATCGTTGTGTCTTTAGATTAATTAGTTAGATATTTAAATATCTATTTTCGTCCAAATGTAAACTTAAAATGTCTAAAAAAAACTGTGTTTATATTTTAATATAATATGTGGTTACTTACAGTATAAAACACTAAGGACAAACCTACTATTAAATCTTAAATCCTCGGAAGTAAAATTTGAACAACTTATGTATTTTTAACTACAAAATTATATGCACATTTTTGTTATTTCAACAAATTTTTTTTCGAAATTTAAACTTTTTTTTTTTTTACTCAATTGTTATGAAAAGTACTGGAAATTATTAATTTTGATCTCCAAAATGCACTAACCTAACCATATGAATATATGGTTCACAACATTCCTACCAGAAAAGATTTTGAAGTTGAAAAACACAGACTTTTTTCTACTTTAAATTGTGTAAAGTCTAAGGTTCAGATACGCATAAAAAACCAAAACTCGTATCATTATTGTAAAGTCATTAGATACATTTGTCTCATAAATGTAGAATCTCACAAAATACTACAATAGATAACCGAAAACCGTACAGTGCAGACGTGTCAACACTAATTTATGTTATTTTGTGAATTTGTCATTATTTACGGTTCCGCTAGTACTTGTGGCGTACACACACGGGGGGGGGGGCGGTGTCACTCTCTCTCTCTCTCTTTGGTATTTTTTTATTATACGAATGGAAATATAAAAATTAATAAAATTAAAAAAATATTTTGATATACTCACGTATGCATATCAGTTTTTAACACGACCCCACCCTTAAAAATATCTGTGTAGATATACGCCACTGGTCTCATAGTACCTACCTATATATAATATATTATGTAAAGCAGCATGTACATGTTAATCATTGTTTTGTGAAAAATTAAACCAATTAACTTGTAAGCACAGAAAACTTTTTTTCATTAAGTCATAATTTTATGTGTACCCTATGCTGTACATTGTTGAAGACCATTTCCGTGTTGATTTGCGTCCGTTTTTGGACATTTTGCCGACCAACTGTGGAGAATATTCACAAATCCGCAACTGCCGTGCCATTCAAATTCGGTGATTATTGGTAGTTTACTGTGCATAACAGTTTAGGCACGAGTGTGTGGACAATGACAAACTCGCGTGCGTGTGTATCAGTTCATCGTTGCCTATATATTAATAATAATTGTATTTATTTGTTTATGTAATTTAATTAACAGGTTATTATCTGTATCATTTTAGTTCTTGTGCTATGTAATATCATTGAGTATATGAACTATAAAGTACACGATATATACTCAATGGTAATATAATATTATGTACATTTATTTATATACCGACACAGTGACTAACTGTTGAGCGCTGGTTTTGTTTTAATGTTAAAATATAAAAGGTGTAAGACGATTCTCACCAATTAATAATTACCTACAATTATTAAATACCTATCAGTAGCTTATTAAGTACTTGGTACTTGGTAGTTCGAACTAACATTATTTAAGATTTATTGTTTAATGGACTTATCAATTTATTTGGGTTTCTTGATGACTGGGACCTTGACATTATTTTAATATGGTTCGTTGTCGATGAAACCTTGATATTCTTGATAACACTTTTAAAATCATTACGATATAATATAATGTTGCACATTTGTACCTAGGTACCTACCATAATTCATAACTAATAATAAAATAGTTCCAATAATTGTTAAATGTACAACATGAAATGCTATTATAGATAAGTTAATCTGCAAGTATGTTTGCCGTTTTGCTAAGTACCTACCTAAATATATTCCATAGATAATTTATTTTATTTTAAATTTTAATCAATCGAGGCGTCGAAATTAAAATTTAACTATACCTATAGCATAATATACACTTAATTTTTTTGCAGATTTATTTATTTATAATTTAATAGTGTTTAGAATTAAATGTTCCTGATCTTTTATTTATTTGTATTTACTATTTAGAAAGTATTATTAGAAGCATACGAAAACTAACAGCCTCCAAAGCATCGATGAAAGATAGATTTTTAAGTTTAAATGTACACACACTCGAGTTCAGAAGACATGCATAGTTAATTTTGAGTTGTTCTGGCAGCAATTTAGAAGTATCGAAAATACATAGGCGGTATTTTTTATAAGCTTTTGAAGTAAGAATGTCGACAAAATTGGATACCTATTTAAACAAAAATCAACAATTTTTTTGTTTTGTGATTTAAAAAACATTATTCATAGAGACTGTAAACTTTTCCTTTTTATTTACACACAGACATACAGTCTACACAAATTATAATTTTCTATTCACAATGACAGTTTCAAAATATTTAAACTAATTTTAAGAATGCTTCGATTTTCAACTTCAATATAGTCCGATGGGATAGTTGGTATTTTGAAGAAAATTCTTATTAGTTATCAAAAGTGTCAGGGAAAAAAAATTAAGGTACAACTGAAATTTTTATGCAGAATCAGTTTTCGACAAAATCAATTTTGTGTTGTTGGAGTAACTAAAAAAAAATTGCAGTAGTAAATGACATTTTCACTAAATACATATTTTTTTTACATCATACATTTTTCAAAATATTTCAAATGTTTTGAGGTGTTTTAAATTTAAAATTGTTTTTTCTATAAATTTCAATAAAAACATTTTCGCTGGGTCAAGTTAGCCAAGCAAGCTTGGGTTTTTATATACATTTAAAGTTAAAATATTGACAAAATTCATGGCAACATTTTAAAATGTTTAGTTTATAGGTATATAGGATAGACCGTCTTCGCATAGAATCGTTTTTTTTATTCGTATACAATGATTGAATGCTGTATCATTTAATTCAAATTTAACACATTCATTACCTACCAAGTAAATCGAACAACAATATTGAAAAGCTTAAAAAAAATTTAGTAAATGGGGGAGGGGGATTCTATTGACATTTTGTGGGGACTTGGTCCCTAAAGCCCCTTTTATTTGTGATTATGAAGACACTCAATATATTGCATATGGTACCCGCTTGCCCACCTTTTTAAATTTGTAGAAAATGATAACACTACTCGGCATTCGTTGAGTTCTAAAGGTAACAAACAGCAACAAGTCTCTACTAATACCTTGTTGTGTACTGTGTAGATACTTTTAACTTTGCATAAGCTGTAAACATTCACTTGCCGTCGTCTATTACGTCAGACCGCAATGATAATGATTGTTGATTATAATATTACCGATAATGGTTTTTGACGTAGAATTCTTAGTTGACCGTCATATTATTATTACTACGACTTTAAACGTATAATTCCCGACCCACGTGCGTGTATATTTAGAAACACATTCGATAATATTGTTACGATTGACCGTGGACGGCACAACAACATAATAATATTAGATATTATATTATTATAGATTTCATTGTAGCTCATTTATCTGAACGCATGTTACATATACAAATATACTTAATACCTACACGGCTACACATAAAATCCTAACATTCCGTTTTAAATAGAAAACTAAAGTTTCTTATTACAATATATATTTTTCAAAATGTGTAAATTTAAATTAAATACATTTTCCTGTATTTATCGTTAAATAATTACGAAAAATCACCCGTTGCAAAGCAGCGTTAGTTTTCCTACTTTTTTCTTTTTTATAGGTATCCATTATCTTATTATGGAAGCCACTAAGCCAGACGTACTTTTTTTTGAAAAACAATTAAGTGTATTAATGAATTAAAATTTAAAACCTTTTTTTAGATTTTTAAAGCTGTTATTGCCCGTCACCATATTATAATATATCATTATCAATTATCACGAAATAGTATGTTGTAACGAGGTATGATTACAAATAAAATTAATTAAGTTTTTCTGAAAAATGATTAGTGGTAAGAACACACAGTTTAGATGAATTTTACCATTGATTATTCCATGATAAGGAATGCTCTAACCCGTATTTTTTGTAAAGGGGGGGGGGGTGGCCGGGAAGATGATTGGGGAGGTTTGGTTTTTCAACCATAGGTATTAAAAAAGTTAAAAGTTTATAAAATATGAAACCTTAAATAATAATTTATAATTATTTTGTTAACAATTATGGCATTCAATAATAATAATAAATGCAATTCGTTGTCACTCAAATATAACGCATTGCAAAATACAGATAAGATAAAGTAACAACTGAAAATAAATTATTCAGTAAGTCATAAAATGGTGTATTTAATTTTTATGAGATTTTGTGTTTACTGCTATCTCTATACTCTATAGCCGTTATGTAAACTTAGTTTTAGGGATTAAATTAGGAAGGAGTAATTCTGGAGGTTGAATTATATAACATACATGTGTACATTAAATGCACATAAAATATTGTTGTTTTTCCACTCTGTTATAGATAAAAATGTATAGACTAAAAAGGATTAATCTTACGCATATTTTATAATTTTTACTAAATCCCACTTAACTTTTTTTGGCAACATAGCAACCCTACGACCATATTATAAACCTCACTTAACTACCTGAATATATGTGACATGCTAATATGCTATATCAAGCATAATTTTATATTAATTATATTAACTGTACATACTGAAACCCAAAATGTAGAAACATTAATAATAAATATTATTTACTAGGAGTTATATCAAATAGAATTTGTTATAATAACAAAACAATATATTTATAAAAATATTTTATTTTAACATAATTAAAAATTTTACAATAATAATCGGATACTTGGTAAAAAATAAAACTAAATAAATGAAATATACTTTATGGTGAAGTTTTGTCGGATGAGGTAGGTGTATGACTTTTTGGTTCCTTTTCAAGAACAGTTTCTATTAAATTTTGTAATGTCTGAAAATTGAATAACTAATAGGTACATTCACTGATAAAAGAGATTTACTTAATGAAATGTATTATGAATTTATTAAATATAAACATCCATAGAAGCATAATAATAGATCAAAATAGTATTAATACCTATATTATTATATTATACAGTAAGTCTACATCAGAGAATACATTTTATAAATTGTTAAATTATCCTTTGAATTTATTTTTAATTTTCGATTATCAAAAATATTTTTTAAGTTAGGTAAAAAAATATTCACCTGAGGTTTACAGTGTTCTTCAAGCCAACTGAATACGCACGCAGAAAGTTCAGTAAAATTGTTAACATTAATATTACAAAATGTAAAAAACAATTCATCAATAATATTCTGAAACTAAAAATACAATTTTTATTAGCTACAGAAATAATAACACTAAGATACCTATTATACACAGGCAAAATATGTACAAGAAATAAAGCAAAAGAGAGAGAGAGTGAGAGGGGAGGAGGAGTGAGCAAAATCAAAATAAACCTGTATTAGAAAGAATACATGATTATATTGATTACTCATGGGGGATTATTTATAGTGAAAAAATCCATATGAGGTAAAAATTTAAAGGTCAAACTGGAAACGAAAGAGGATAATATATTATCTTCTAAAGTGATTTAAAAGATCCCAAATTAATTTAAGTGTAAAATGTACAGTTAAAGTGTGAGTACTCATTTTGAGAAATTTTATCTTTAATTATATTATATATATATATATATAAATTAAATTTTAGAAAAAAATGTATTTATATCTATTTATAAAAGCTTTAATTACCATTTGAAATTTTTCTTCATCAGGTATTCTAGTTTCAACGTGACCCATTGGAATTTGTTGAGCTTTTACCATTTGCTCATAATTAGCTTGCATAATTCGTAATGCAACAACTTCTTTTCTTAAAGCATTACGTTCTTCTTCTAATTTTTTCTTTTGCAACAGTAAATACTAGTAAAATAAAAGAAATATTTTTATAGGAATTAATATTTGGTATATATTTTATTACATTATGAATATGTGCTTATCCAATTCCATACAAAATACTACATAGAAAGAATACTTTGAAATAAATATGTAATGTTAACACATTTTGATTTGTATATTGTAACAGGTTGCAAAAAAAAAAAAATATTATGTAAATCTGTTTTCTATTAATCTACCAATTGTCACTTTTTAATTGTATTAAGTTTGTTTTATTAAGTTAATTGAATTGTTTGAAAATTACTTGTATGTAATCTATAGATTTTTGTAATACTGTTGCTTTGCTTAATTTATAACCACTGCTATCTGTCTGCTGACAAGTTGGAACTAAATCTTGCAAACAATCATAGCCTTTTTTTATGGCATCACGACGTTTTTGTTCAGCTTGGGTATGAGCTTCTCGTCGCCTTTCTTTGTAATTATTTGGTGAACCTTTTTCTTCACTGTCATCATCTTCTACAAATATAGAAAACCAAGTAAAAAATAAGAGTCTTTTAACAACAATAATAGTTGATAATAATAAAAGATGTAAAGAGGCAAGCTGCTAAGTGAATAATGCTTTAGTGTAAAATATTTGAAGAAAGAATGAAAACGCAGATATGAAGTTTTGGAAATTATTAAGATTAAACTTACAATCTTATTATACTCCCTCATTGGTACACCTACAATTAATTATGAAGAGACACCCAGTTACAGACTGTGATACTACTGACATCGACAATCCAGATGGGCCAATTCTCTCATCCTACACTATTGTATAAACTCATCTGGTATAAGTTGTTTATACCGAATTCTGCACATCGGGATTACTGGCAACGTAACTAAAATCATGGTTAAGTATTATATAGTATTATTATTAATTTAACTACGTTGATAATGAAAAATAAGAGAATTATTGGATACAAATGTATACATATATACATGATAATATGTTCTAGAAAATATACCTAATGGTTCTAATATAATAATGTACATAATTTGATAACAAATTTCTGATAGGTATTTACTAGAATTTTAAATTTATAAATTTAATAAATACGTAAAAATAAACAGGCTTAATTTTACAACTTGCCCATAAAGTTGCTTGTAATTTAAATACATACCGTGACCACTACTACTACTATGATTTCCAGCATGTAGGGAACTCCCACTACTAGATCGACTAAATGGATTTGTATTTCGTATTGGACTAGATGGTTCAACTTTCATGTCTAAAAATGTAAAAATGTAAATTTGTAATTAGTAAAATAGTGAATTTTAGGTTTAAGTAGCACAAAAAACATATGTCATACCATCACTATCTCTAGAATCCATGATTTCTTTTTAATGATTGTAGTGCATCAAATAATTTTATTAATCTAAAAAATAATAATTTACCTATAAATATTGTTGCTAATGAAATTATTACATAAAACTTAAGTATAAAAAAAAAAATTTAAATGTCTATGTTAGGTAATATTAGAAGTGTTAATACAATTGTAGTACATAATACAATACATAAGATAATTTTGGGTATGTTTAGTATAAATGACAGAAACAATAATGTGCATAGAAGGATAAAATCTTTAAAATATTGACAGCAGTATAATATTAATATAGTTTCAATAAAAATTAAATGTTGTTATAATCTAATTATTTGAACTATTAATACATATTTGCTCAAATGTCTAAACAAAATAATGCAATTACACTATGGATTAAGGTCACTGAGAATATAATTTGATTTAATAATAAAAAACATAATGTAACAGTTATAAGAAAAATAAAATGTATTGAATATATATACAATAAAGTATCTGGTCAAATAATTGTTTTTAAATACTATACAAAGAAAAAAACTTTAATAAACATTTGTTTTGTTCAGTAGGCACGACCCACAATACTATATACAATATACTACTAATTAGTTTTAAAGATTTTTATTGGCCATTTGTTAATGAGTTAGTGAAGTTTCAGGGATGGCACATGATATTATGTGCCCTTCACTTCTTGGAAATTTAAGTGTTTTAAAATTGAAATGATTTTAAAAGCAGTTTTAAAAATTTGTCAGTTATTAAAACCTGATATCTCTTATTGAGCAGAGGAACCTAGTAGTAGACTGCATATAATGGGTAAAAATGAAACCATTGATTAGTGGACAAATTCCTATAATTTCTGATGGCCTTTTTATACAACTACATAATGTACTAATTAGGAATTCATAGTAAATGTGTTTTAAATTTGTTTTTATTGAACCAACAATGAAGAAATATATAAATATATCTCACACCACCAGGAATAACTAATTGTGGCAGAATTTAAAGCTTAGAATAACCCTACATGGTATTGCTTATTAATTTTTTTTGTTTTTTTAATGACCTATAATACAAATTAAATTGCACTCAATTAACGGTGGGAATAATCACTGTCATTATGTAGATAAAAGAAAAAATGTAATTTACCAATCCCGTAGGGTTCGTCCGTCATTCCGCCGGTGACAATGACCGGCGACCCACTCACTGTGTCACTCGTATTGGACGCCTCTCCTCTTGCCAATGGACACAATATTGCCAGTATGGTGAATGTCACCAAAACCAAAAACGAATAAAATATGTGTATGAAAACAGTAATAACGATTAACGAGTGGGTAGTGAAAATGCGCGAGCAGAGAAACAGTTAAATTGAATAAACATTTAAAAATAATATATTTTAAGTGCGCTGCGTTAATCGGTAGCGCCGTCACGGTCGTCGTCGTCGCCACGGTGTGTTTTTTTATCGAACGTAACAGCACGACCGCCGTCCGTCGGGAAATGGTTGGAGAGCCATAATAATATCTAAGACGCGGTTACGTGCGGTTGTACTATAGACGGCGGCGGCGGCGGTGGCGGCGGCGGCGGCGACGAGTGATGGCGGTCCGTCGGAATAGGAAACGTTCACTACGTCCTCTCGATTTTCATACGAGACGTGCGATGATAAAAAATAGTAATATTACTAATTATAATAATATTATAATGGTCGCATTATCTTTTGCAAATTTGCGATTGCGATAATAATCGTAAATGGCATTGATTCTCGCCTCTTGTGGTGCAACAATGTCCTTGGGAGGGGGGTACCGGCTATAATACCACCTGTAGAGCCGCGACGTTCGGCTCGTGGGATGATACGCCGATGATAATGGAAACGCTGATAACAGTTTTTATTATTATTGTTTTTGTTATTATAAAAATTGTTGTCGTCGTCGTCGTCGTCGTTGTTGATGGGATATTGAGAAGACGGTCGCGGTGTAACAGTTACGTGTCTCAGCAACGATGTAATTACACAATTGTTTACAGTAGGTACCTAATAATTAAATAGGTACTAAAAAAATATTTATTTGAAAACAAGTCCATTATAGGTAGGTATACTTTACAGTTTACATATATTTCCTGAGGGCCTGACACTTAAATAAAAGAACAATAATTGTTATTAGCTAATTAACTTACCTTTGGGCTATGGCCCATCGCCAATTGGTAGTTATGAATTCTTGTGATACATTTATACCTGGTACCTGCCTACACGGGCACATGGTAACATGTATTTATTAATTTGGTGTCAATATTATTCTGTTTTTGTATTAACCACAATATTATTATTTACCAACCATTAATTTTTTTCAAAAAATGATTTTTAATTTGCTTTAGAATCTATAGGTTTTCAAACATTTTTTTCACCTACCACCTATTCAAAATTGCAATTTAAGTACCTAGGTACATATTTATAAGGAATATTAAGAATTTAAAATATTTTACATTTTACAGTATTTTATAAATACCTACTACTTACAAAAACTTTAAAATGATATTAGAGTATTAGACGCGTAACAATTATTACCTAAAATATTTATCTATTCATTTTCCGAACTACCATCTGAGTAGCACCACATAGCCTTCCACTTACCGCAAGTGGTAGGTACGCTTACCACATGTGGTTCTTACGGTTTGAATACATCTGTTCTTTTTTACAAGTAATAAATAGAATTGGATTTTCTATGTTAATTTAAATTCATTTTTGAAAAAAGTAAACGTGTTAGCTAAATTGGAGAAAGTTATGCCAGCCTATAAAACTGAATTTCCCAAAGTATGCAAATTGATCAAAATTCACAATGGTTACATATTAAACATATTATTAAAAGTTTGCTGCAGTTACGTGTAGAAAAAATTAAGAGAATGTTTCTATCTAGATTTGATTTTTCATGGGAAACAGGCAACAGTGTATTGTAACCATAATTAGGTACCCACCTACCTATTTACTAGGTGGTACTTATTAGTTATTTATGCCACATGTCGACCGTAGCTAAGTGGCAATTGCAATCAAATACTACCTATTACGAAAACTTTCAAAAATAAAAATATTTAAGATCCTATATAAACCTTTGTGATCGAAACTACTTCTTAGTTCTTACCTACTTCTTACTTTATATATTGCATCTAAAATAATTTTCGATCACCAATATGGTAACCTATTTTGTGTTTTTAAATGTTAAATGGTACACTAAATACCTAATCGTTCGTACGGCTTAGATACATAGAAATAAATTGAATGTAAAAACAATAATACCATCATAGGTTGTACAATGTATTCAGACAATTAGACAAATAATTAACAGATTTCGATTTCTTCGTAAATCAGCCTGTTCTATCTAGATAACCAATTTTATATTATTAACTTGTTTTCGGGCTTTCGGCTACTGTATAATACAACGAGTAGAAATATTTTGTACAAAAATACTCTATGATGAACAATACAGGTACCCGTATTGGAACTAATTAAAACAATTAGCTTATATTTTGTGTCATTCGTTAATTTATTTTTAAAATAAATAATGATAACAATTAACTATTTGCAAAACCTACATAATAAAACTTGTCCTAGTAACTTGTACGCTGTGGTGTGTACATATAACTATTTTGTACGGCGAAGAATGAGGATTGAGGATTAGTGGAAAAATGGTTATATCTGTGTGCACAAATAATGAGTTTTGATGTTGTACATACATATTCATAATTTCTAAAAAAAAAAAATAAGTAATAAAGCCTATATTATTCAAGTTAAATAGGTTAGTTTATTTAGTTTCATTGCCCAATTACCAATGGTCTTCAATAAAACATTAATATATTTAATGCACTCTAAATTTCCAACTTTTATACTAAAATAATGAAATTATAAAACACAAAGTCAATCGTTTGCCAATTCGTCAAATACTTCTTCAGAAGTGATAGAAATAGGTATCTCGTTTTTACTATCATCGTATACATTCGTACCTATGAACGTACCTATTGTCAATACTCAGTGTGTATTTTCATCTTGACTCTCGAGTATAATAAAATATATAATATTTGAGTATCCGAATTCTGAGTAGGTAGCCAGGTCGGTACCTATACTGTATAGTAACTAGTAAGATGTATTATATCAAATTCGTATGTATTGGAAGTTTTTCACTTTATATTGTAATATGTGAAATAATGAAATAACTAATTAATTTTATGAATATATTGATTAAAATTTAATATTTTCAACTTTTTAACATATTTCTACAAAATATTCCATGCAATTTCAACAAAAAAAAAATTGACGGGGGATTTGACCCCATATGGATCTTAGTATTTAGGATAATAATATGATTATTGATTACTGTACTTTATAATATATATTATATAGGTATTAGTTATTACAAACGATGTACCTACCTATATAATGTTCAATTTTATAAGGTTAGTTAGTACAGTGATCAATGATTGTCATTTTTAGAACTCGTACTTGGCTACTATATGTACTTCATATTATTTATTAATTAATTGGTATTAAGTATTTGAGCGACTGTTCAGTGTTTTTCATTTTATATCTGATCGGATAACATACCTACTCGGGCTACTGAATAGTAGTGGGGGTCCACGACAAAATATTATCCCTCTTAAATATTAATTCAAAATTTAACCTTCATTATAAAAGTTGCGATTAGATTAGAAGTACCTAATAATCTCACAACAATAATCGTACTTTAACTATCTAAAGTGATTGTTATTCTGTTATCTGTTATATTACATTGTGTGTCGTTTGACGTTTTATATCATTACTTGAAATGTGTGTTGTGAGGTATTAGCTAATTATATTATATTATATCTTAAATTAAATTATTTAATTGACTGTAAAAAATATATTTCAATATTTATTTTAACTTGTCATAACAATTATATACGTATTCATTTTTTTTCTAATTTTTGAGGAAAAATATTTTTTAATATTTATTTCAACATTTTTTTTTTTGTGTTCTATTATACATTTTTATAATAAATGTATTGTATTAATATTTATGCAACCTTTATAAAAAATGAATATTTTTTCGGTGATATTTTTACATGTCACCGAATAGTGGATATAGGTATATAGCCACGTACTTAGGTAATCGCTACATGCTTGATAACTGGATTACGGTAATCTTGGGTTGTTAGTGGTTACTGGTTACATAAAGTTCACTACAGAAAATTATTAGTACATTTTTACAGTATCTTTATGATTTTCATTTTTTATTTTTGTGTAAAGACAATTTAATATATTATGTTACTATGGAAGATGGTATTTTGTAATTTTCGCCACAGTATAAAAATATAACATGTATTTTGAGCCTCATCATTTTAATGAACCGATAGTGTTGCATAAAAGATATATTAAACTACTTTTGGTTTATACCTAGTATGTGGTTTTTGATAATTTTGTTATCACCAAATTGAGAAGATAATATTAATTATTAGTACAAAATTGAAAATATACTCATGAATAATAATTTATAATGATAAT
Organism: Myzus persicae; assembly: GCF_001856785.1. Classification (NCBI taxonomy): domain Eukaryota; kingdom Metazoa; phylum Arthropoda; class Insecta; order Hemiptera; family Aphididae; genus Myzus; species Myzus persicae. The sequence continues at coordinate 229,734 of NW_019102814.1, read as the reverse complement.
ATTATGGTTTATAATATATTATTTATAATATTATATTTTAATAATTTCTATACATATTAATTTAGTAGTTACTTGTATAGTTGTACTTATGCATTCGCTGGAAAATGTATACTATTAATTATTTTTGGATTCGCAATAAGTAAACATTTTAAATCAAATGATTATTAATTACATAATATTTATTATAAATCATTATTCAATAACATTATTTATTAAGATTATTGGGTACTTACTAAATAGCTATTGATTTGAATATTAAATATTTGAAAAATAAAAGGATACTGCAGGTACTTTCAGAGGATGTCAGGATTGCCAGCGAATTTTTTTTCTCTCTCTCTATTATACCCACGCTAGCAAATTCTTCGTTTTCAATAATAATGATTATAATTATAATAATTTCAAAAATTTGAGTGAATTGACCTCCTATACAATTTAAATGTGAGATTATTATCCAGAGCTTTTCATAGGCTTTTTACTATATTTTAATTTAAAAAAAGTTATGAGTATTTTAAGATGTATTCAAACAATTTACAATTTTAAAATACTCGCTTTAATATTGTTTAAATATTATGTGCTAACGAGAAAATTATACATTTAATATAATTTCATTCAATATTTAAAACATTCCAATGGTTATTTAAAATTTCGCACTAAGCATTATTCTATTTCATTCAACCTATAACGTATTTCATTCAGGGTCATTGAGTGGTTATTTTTGGTAGGTTTTTAACTGTAGCGGAGGGTGAAATTACGGTTGACTTTGAACACGTGTATGTGTGACAAGGATTTGTCACTAAGAACTCGGGTGGTCACCCATCTAATTGCAGGATCTCGTTTTGTAACCGAATCAGACACTGCCATACCAAGCTGCTTATATTTTATGATTATAACACAAAGTGTGTGTAGAAATAATAATAATTTAATAGATTTAATGTACATGGCATTGTGCAGTACCTATATTTCATGTACCTGTATGATATTGTTATGTTTTTCGTTTATTTTTTGTTGGTTCGTAATATTAAAGTGTGAAACGCAAGTGAACAGTATTTACACAGGGTAGACGATAGATATATGCAAAGTGATCAGTGGAATAGTTATAGACAGCAAGTCAGCAACAGAATTTTTATTTTTTCTGGTTGGACGGCACTATCACTAATGATTTACATCGATTGTGGCGAGACGTCTTATATATGGTCATCGACGGAGTGCAACTGAAATTAGCGCAATAAATAATTTTAATTAATAAAAAAAATAGGTAGGTACCTATCCATTTCCACAAGTATTTGAATTTCAAATGTCTGATTATTGACGGACACAAAATACAATTATTGTAAAAACCAATACATTTATCACTCCACTCATAATCTAGCGTATATTCATATTTTATATTTTTATAATTATATAATACGAACTTTGTTCACGCTCGCATAACACTTTTAACTTTAATTATACGATGTCAATGAAGATCATAACTCAAGCTGTTATTTTTAATATACATCGACCAAAAACATAGTATAATAATAAACATGTTACTTCTGCAAATTATAAAATATACTAAATCGTACAAAAATAAATAAATTAAAAATAAATAGCAGAAAAGTAACCCACTAGGTGCAAAATATTTTTAGTGTCCATGTAATCCTTGGAGGGGGAGGGGGGGCTTTAATCAATTTTACTAAAAACTATTTATTTACATTAATACATTATTTATATATTAATATTGTTTGGAAAAATTTATCATTTAATGAATTAGCACTACATTTTGTTGATACATTATTTGCATTTTGAATTTTATAGTTTTTATAGATTTCACTAGTTCATCACCTGTCAATTTTAGTTGCAATTTTCAGCATTAAATTTAATCTTTTTACAGTACAATTAAAATATGAATTTAAGTATATACAATGAAAAATTCATATTTTGTACACAGTAAAAATGAATACAAGTTTAGACTAATCTACTAAACAGAATAAAAGTTATACTACATTTACATAATACACACTATAACTACAAATTAAAGTAAATAGTAATAAGTATAATAATTATTAACTAACAAGTAATAGTACTAAGTACAATTGTACAGACCAATAAATAATAATAATATAATAATAAAAACAAATTACTTCTATATCTTGTGTCGCAGTAAGTACATCACACTTAGTTATTTTGTTGATTTGATCAATGAAAGTGGTGTTTTTTTTCCATTTATTAGACTTATAGACATATTATTTATATTTTCTAATAATGTTCGGCTTCGGAACTAGGAATACTGAATAGTCGTAAGATATATAATAAACATTATTGTACAGAATTTGAAATGTCATTGTGTGTATAAAATATGAAAATAAGTCTACTCTAAAAGTTTCAATCACCCACGAGGCCACGATTAATAATTTTAAATTATAACAAAAAGCAGAAAAAGCATTGCTTTTCCTCTATTGATTTTAGAATAGCAATAATTTTTGCAGGGTTTCCGGTCATTTTTGAGCGTGCACTATATACATTTAACACATTTAACTTCCCGCCTACTCCCAAAGAAACAGTTTCTATACTGTTTTGATACAATTTTAATTTTCCTGGTTAGTTAATCCAATTAACTCGATACGTTTGTTTAATTAGTTCTTGCTCAATTATGTTAAAACGTTAATTAACTAATGTAACTTCACCTTTTAATTTTAGATTTTGTTCTTTTAGATGTCTGTTTTCCTCCTTAATTCGTATGGTAAAATCATCAAATTGATTGACTTTGGGAGGTCCAATAGTTGCTCATTAGAAACATCATTACGATCTTCCATTGCTGGTAACCTTTGTGTTTTTACTATCAGCTACTATTGACTCTATGGTTATATGCCATAGATAAGGGTCTATGCCTTCTTTACATTTAGTGCAACACTGTGGTTTCTTTCTAGTGGCTGTATAATTTTTAAAACTTTTTTCTCTAATAACCGCACAACTGCACAAGCAAAATGCAAGAATACCTTACACTTTGAGCAATTTATATTGTCATTGTCGAAAATTTCCTTGTTACATATTATATAGGTAAATGATAATAGCATGATAATATATTAAGTATAACTGATAGGTAATTTCGATTTTAGATAAGCTACAAGCACACGATTAGACACGACCTTTCACACTGAATCAACACGAATCGATAATTGAAATGAAATTAAATAAACTGAAAATAAATAAACTTACTGAAATTAATTGTTTATAAAAAAAAAATTGTGCTAAGGATTTTTAATATTTTTCAACAAAAACTGCAACAGCACATTAGGAGTCTTGTGTTAAATTTTTAAGCTTTTTGTCCCAACGAATACAATTTTATTGACATTAATAGAAAAAAAAAACTAAAAATATTGAAATTGTTCATAAACAGCGCAAAACAAGTCAAAATATTTTTAAAACTTTGTGGTGTATAAAAATGTTATTATAAACATTCAGTGAAAATTACATGTATATCTACGCTTATTTGTTATACACTAAAATCCAAAATCGAGTTTCGCGGAAAAATTCCCATTTTCCATAATTTTTTTTGTGTTCTCCGGAGCTTTTTTAGTGATTGATGTATTTAATTTGAATTTAATGACAAGTAAAATGAAAAAAAATAGTTAAAAATATCTTATGGTTATAAATAGGTCAAAAAAATTGAAAATAGTTTGAACATTTTACTTTATATGGAAAATGTTTGAGCCATACATACATTTATTCATAATTGGATCATATTAAAATAAAGTTTATATTATATTGTCTACATGACGAGCCATGCACATTTAGCTGTACCTAACTGAAAACAAATTTATTTTTGGACTCCAGCCAGTGTCGGTTTTGCTAATGATTGGGCCCCCGGCACAGTAATTTTCAATGGGCCCTTTTACAAAAAAAGGGGTTTTTTAAATTTATAATTTTTATAACATATAAAGGTGCATTTCCTGTGTACATAAGTACATTTAATATTACATTTTGATTAAATAGTCAAATAAAATATATAATATAATTAAAAATAAAACTTTTTAATAGTAAATATAATATTATATTATTTAAAACAATAATCTCTTCAATTCTACTAATTATAGATACTAGTATTTATAAAAAATGCTTCAATGTTTACAAATTGATTCGATTGGAACCCGAGTCTGGTGTCTCGAGTAAACTTAATATTTTTATTTTTTTCCATTTGGAAATGGGCCCCTAATATATGAAAATGTCCAGGGGCCTCCGGTGCTTGCCGGATAACCGGGTGGGCCAGACTGACACTGGGTTCAACCTTTTTTTAGTAGAGATACGAAATACATATACATTAAATTATGTATTATATTATAAAAGTATAGAGAACCGTATTATAACTTTGAGCTTGATGAATATATGGAAATAAACAATTGAAGGAGAATCTGATAAATTTTAATTTATAAATAATAATTATTATGATAAGGATAATGGTAAAATACACATTTAAAATAAAAACATTATATTTTTATTAGTTAAAAAAATAATTAAATAACTAAAATGAAGTAATTATTTACTACGGTATACATTTATAACAATTTTGTTCTACGTAATATTTATTCGGTTTAGTTTGGCCAGTTACCACCGTATAGCTTATTTTGACTGTTGTTGAAAAATAAAAAAATTAAGTACATAATTAAGTAGAAGGTTGAAAGTATCAAAAGTTATTTATATTGATTCCCTTGTTTTTGCTGAGAAGATCCCTTAATACCATTCTGGAAAGACGGAACCTGGACGAGATAACTTGGTGCCAAAGGAGAAGAACCAGATGAAGGGTAACCAGAATAACCCCCGCCAAGACCCGGAGCAGGAGCATTATATGCAGGAGCAGCAGAGCCATATGATGGAGCAGCAGATCCATATGCAGGAGAAGCAGAAGGATAACTAGGAGCACCAGAATTGAATCCCGGAGCAGACGGATAACCTCCTTGGCTGCCTGGGTTTCCGGGTCTGCTTAATTGTGGTTTTGCTTCTCCTTCATAGCTGACCTTGGCGTTGTAACCGTTTTCGTCGGCTACATATGTCACTACTTGATAGCGACCATCCGGAAGGAGTACTCCGTACTTTCCGGTCACTCGTTGGCCATCACTGTTGGCTTCGTGATTGTAGTCTGTATTGGTAGGTGCATCTTTCACTTCATAAGCAAAGTTGAACGGCTCTGGCTGTATTAACGCAGACAAAGACATTGTTCAGTTAATGCAATTAATAATACAAGTTTGAATTAATAACTATCACTCTTGTGTCTAGTTCATAGTCTATTGTCTACAGACTATACTAGAAATGCTAATATTTATAGCCCATACTTATACCACAGAATTTATAGGTACAAGGTAGGTTAATTAAGCTTGTATGGCTGTATCTGAATTTGGGATTTTAACTTGAAATCGGTTTGTTATTTTTTTGTCACTATTACTTGCGTAACTAAAAAAAGTATGATAACTGCGTATTTGAATAAGATCTTGTATAATTCACATTATACTTTAAGCGATTTTTACAAATTATGAAAGGGTAATTTATCAAGTTAATAGACAATTATTTAATTAATTATAATATACCTAAGCGACTACTAAAATAGGCAGGATACCAAAATAAGTCATTAAAATGTTTAGGTGAACATGTAACAGGTATTACTTTTACAGGTTCCTACTTACAGCCTCATTAACCAGAGTTTGTTTAGGAATTTTGATTAGTGGTGGGGGGGGGGATCTAAAATTGAGAAATAAAATAATTATAATTATATGTGAGCACAATATAAGTAATATACAGGACATATTATATTATATTTATCAGGTGTGCATGCAGCTGCTTAAAAAATATAAATAAGACACGGTAGGTTAAAGTTAAAGTGCAATGTGTAATGTGTAAATTAAAAAATGGATTATCACTTATGGATTTGATTATACTTATCCTTTTCTATTATTTTCATGGGCCATAGGAAGGTATACTTAAAATCAATTTTCGGTAGTTTGCGAGTTGTGACACATCACAGTAGTCAGTGGTTATTATCACACCCTATATTGTAGTCATTCCATTTTAAGTCAAATATAATTTGTGGAGAGTATCTTTAATAATTATAAGCCTATTATAATTAATACTGATTTTTCTGTAGTTAAATTAATTGATTTTAATACTGTGCAGTTTTATTAACGTTTAGTAATACTAAGTTTCCATTTTCTTAATTAATAGCATCATATTTTGCGATTAACGAAATAATTTATCTGTATAGCCGCACATCATCAATCTACATTTTACAGCATTTCAAGATGTTATAACTAATAGGAATAAAAAAAATGTATACTTTTAAGTAATAATTAATAAGTATAAGTCCATTATGGACTTGTAATAAATGCTTACTGTACATTTAGACATTTAGTGTACAGTTTATTGCTGCATATTGAACATTTGAAACTTATTTCGATAAATTATGCCTTTAAAGAAAGGGGGAAAACTGCAGAATCCTTATAGGGGTATTAATTGTGACCAGTGACTTATGATAATCAACGTTTTTAAGTAATTAATTATATTTAAAAACCATATAGCAATACCAAGGTCTAAGTAATTCGATTGAGAATATTGCTATCTGTATAAATTGTATAATACTAAAATACTTTACATGACGGCTGACACCATTATTTATGGTTAACTACCATATTTTAATAATAACAATATTAACGTGGGTACATATCAATATTTTGTTATGAAATTTATTTGCATTATTCAAAAGATGACTGGTTATGCCGTTAGTAATTACGAAATAATATTCTAAAAATATGATTTGTATTGAAATGCAATGTGCGTATTAACATAGAACTTACTTCTGAATTTCCATCTGATACACCTGCTCCACTGACGGGTTTTTGGCCTTTGTATCCATAATCTCCTGATGGTACACTAATACCTGAACCACCGTATCCGGGATTGCTATTTCCAGCAGGACTGCCATATTGAGCACAGACGAGTGATGTTAAAAATACATTCAATAATAGAACGACAACGGCCTAAAAATATTAAACTTGGTGATGAAAGCGTTGAATTTAGTTTTGTAATTATACAATTAATATATTACTAATATCTACATGCAAGGCCGAAGCCATGGGAGGCCAAGGAGAGGGGGCAATTTCCCCCCTTCCCAACGTCCATAGCTAACAAATATAATATTTATGTTTAACAAATTTTTTAATTGAGGTAAAAATTTGAAAATACACTTGGTTGACCTCCACCCCCTGATGATATTTCTACCTACGCTCTTGTCTACATTTACATGTCATATCACTCGACATTCATGGGCATGGGACTGTACTAGTGTGCCTACATAGATGTCTTGTGAAATATCTAAATTTAAGTTTAATTTTAGAGTAATAACTAATAATGACAATCGAGTAAGTACACAGTAAACAAAAACTTCAAAAAAAAACCATTGTACAATGTTATACAGACTAACTCACTACACATCATACAAAGTACCAATCAAATTTATGAGTGTTGATTATATTGAGTCAAATAGTTCTATTGGTACCTAGAAGTATGAATATATGTTTAAATGAATAGTGAATAAATATAAAAATTAAAAAGTTAGTTTATTTCACTTTGACACAATATTGTGTATAGGTGAACCTATGCTATTTTGTATGTTTTAAGTTATAACTTTTAACTTAAAAAGGTGTAAGTTATCATTGTCGTACTAAATACGTTACTTACTCAAGATTATACTTATTGTAGACTAAAGTTACAGTGTGTAAGTATTAAGTATTAAGTACTGGTGGTTCCACGAAAAAATATCCCTGACAAAATATAATACTATATAATCTTTATTATAAAAGTTGCAATTATAAACAATAATCGCACTTTATCTAAATAAAATGTGTATCATTCGTTATTTTTATAATGGTATAATAGTGTGTCATTTTATACCATTACCTACAGTGCGTGTCGTGTGCATTTAACTGAATTTATTAAAATCGATCGATTAATTAAATTATTAAACTAACACATTTTATTTTATTTAAAAATGTTAGAATTTACTAAAAGCCAAAAAGGCTATAATTTACTAATATATGAAGGATATTTATTCTGTATACACCGAAAGAGTGAAAAAAAATAATTTGGCGTTGCACTGAGTAAAAAAGTAAAAATTGTTCGACGAGATGTTAAACAATCACAGACGACGGATCAGGTTTGTTTATTTATGATTACCTACCTAATTATTAGGACTTGGATATAATAATATATAAAGTAAATATATAAATATTATAAAATAATAAAATATAAGAACCGTCGATATCTGAATATCTATAATATGTAGCTTGTGTTATAATAAGCATAATAATTTTTGACGAAAAACTTACCATTTTAATATTTTTTTAAAAATGTTTTAACTAATTTTTTTGTATTCTATAAATGTATTAATATCTATATGTAACTTGTATAAAAAAGTTTAAATTTTCAACTAATGGTTACTCGAGATATTTTGACGTGTCACAGTAAGTACTTACTAGATATTTCACATTGATACATAACTGTATATAAAACGAAAATGTTTTTGATTAAAAAAATTCATGAGATAAGTTGAACTGTGGTTTTTTGTAAGATTATGGTTTTATCAAAATTCCAATGAAATTGTTAATAATTGAACAATAAAAAATAAGACCAAAATTCAAAATATAGTAATAACTAATACGAGTTTGTCCAAGTTTAAGCTATTCACTATATAAATATTATAATAATGTATTAAACATTATATAGTATTATAGAATATATGTGTGTATTTTAATATTTCATTCTCATACATGTAAAATATTTGTTTTAAATAACAAAAGTATACACAGCTACATAAGTACACGCACACGTACAAAATTATATATAAACAAATACGTGGTACGTAGTACTGGCAATGAATAAATTGTTCAATAGAATAAACTTGGACAAGTGGGCACTACTCTGCTGTAGAGTAGTTGTCGAGTAAGTATACCTATGTCATTGTAATGGATATGGATTTGATATATTTGATTCAATGATGAACCGTTGCTTGCAAAAAATGATTCTGAATGGAGACGTGCAAAATATTATTTTAGTTTTATTTTTATTTTTGTATTAATTAACTTGCGGTGTCATAGGCCATTTATTGGTTATTATTAGTACATTTTTAACTGTAGGAGGGTGCGGTTACTGTTGACTTAGAACACATGTATTTGTCACTAAGAACCCAGGTGGTTACCCATCGGGTACCATTTGGCTGGCGTTCAGTTCACGTTTTGTGACTGAAACCAGCTACACACCGAGCCACTTATATTCTATGATGATGGCATAAAATGTGTTTCGAAACAGTAACAATATAGTAGGTACTTAAAATATTAATATTGACATTGTGAAGTATAATGTTGTTATGTTTTTCGCTTACCTTTTGTTGGATCATGGTAGTGTGATGGGTTATATTAAAGTGTGAAACGTAAGTGAACAGAATTTACGCCGGATAGATGATAGGTATAGACGGACACTGGAATAGTAATAAGCAGCAACCGAGTAGATATTTTTCTTGTTCGACGGCACTATCACTAATGATTTACATTGATTGAGGAGGGACGTCTTATATAGTCACCGACGGAGTGCAACTGAAATTAGCATAATGAATCATTTTGATTATAAATTAACTAATATAGTTATTTTTCATTTAAATAGGTATTAGGTATCCAATTTCACAGACATGTGAACTTGAAGTGTCTGGGTATTGATGGACACAAAAAACATAAACATCATCGTAAAAACCAATAAATTGATCACTGCGTCCAGAATCTAACGTATGAATATCTTATATTTATATAATTATGTTTAAACTTTGTTCACGATCTCATAACTATTAACTCTAATTACGCGATGCCAATGGAGATCATATCTCACGTTATTACTTTTAATAGACGTCGTCCATAAACACAATATGAACGCTAGCTAACATAATATAATAATAAAAGTGTTATTTCCGCAAACTTAAATACTAAATCTTACCCCAAAAAAATATCAATTATTATAATTAACTAATTACTAACATACACAATCAAGCAAGAAATGTAAAAATTGTATTTTATATTAAAAAAGTTTAAAATGTTGTCGAAAATTATTATTTTGAAAGGAAATCAGTGTATATATTATATTACTTCAAGTAACGAAAACTGTATTAAGCACAAGTTTTTATTTTTATTATATATTTTTACAGAATAATACCTAAAATGTCTCATACATTTTGTTTTGGTATCTTCTTTAATTTCCTAAACGTGATACGATGTTAATGATTGTAATTATTGCCAATGGACAACGAGCTTAGATGAGGAATATACTTACAAAGAGTTACAATTAACAACAAAAAATAATAATGTAGGTATGTATATTATTAATTTAAACTGTAAGATTTAAAAGTATAAAAATATGATATTATTACGAAATTATGATGAAATAGTAATAACAGAAATTAAATTGATGATGAAATGTGGTGTGCTAAATTAATAGGTTTACTTGGAGCTTTTTCAAAAACTGAATGTTTTAAATTCGAGTATGCAAGGTCGCAAAGCAAAAATCATTTCTATACTAATGATAAAATGAAATTAAAAAAAAAATTAATTTATGGTTATCATCCATAAAAAATGTTGAATTTTTATGTTTTTCTTCAGTTGAAGAATCCATAATGCATTTAAGCATTGTTCAAAAAATGAAATTGAAAAACATAATATACGAACATTTGTTGACACTTTCTTGAAGTTTAATGAGTTATTCTCTATCACTTTCAACGATAGAAATACAGTGGGTAGTTTCATTATATTATGGTCCACGTGGAGAAAATATAGTAAAAATGCAAACTAAACTTTTAAGGAAAAAGAATATTTATTAGAAGTGTCATCAAAAACAATGTTAAAATCTAAATTTTATATATCTCAAAATGATTCATTTTGGATTTCTTTGCAACACAAATACACCGGAGTGACCAAAAAAACATTGCAAATTTTCCTTTTTTTTTCAACGTCATACATATTACACATGCATGTGAATCACCATTTATGACATAAGAAATAACAAAAACCCAAAAATGTCTACTCTTAACGATATTGCAAGTGAATTACGCATAAGTTTATCAACATTTGCCCACAAATCTTAGATGTATAATATGTACAGTTCACAAATATCGCACCTATTTTCTTTATAAGGTAATACTGTTTTTTATAATACTTTTTTTATTTACAATACATTCTTTGAACTGTTTAAATTTTAACTAAGTAAATTTGTTTCTTTTTTTAAATAAAATGCTGACATACATTATATGTATTACATACATAATAGATTTAGTAGGTAATAATTTGTATTAATTTACAAAGGTTGGTAAATTTTTACTTTTTCAAAAATCCATTAATATGTTACGATGTCGCCATTTTTATGCATCTAAATTGGGGAGAAAAAAAGATTGCCTAGGTACTATCAAATCATATGACGCCGGTCGATCACTTTCCATTGTATAATCAGCCCCATTCATCGTCTCATTCCAATGATGTAATATTGCACCACGATTTGTAAGCACGCAATCATGGTCTTGAATTGAGTATACCTGTATATATATAGTAGATACTAGGTATATCTATAAAATACCACGGTGCGGGGTTATTGAAAATACAAAAATATATACTACCCATATCTTATATTGTACATAAAATATTAAAATCAAGATTATCGTATCGGCAAGTGTTAGGCAGCAGCCTCAGTCATTATTATTATTATTATTATTATTATCATCTCGGTGTCTCGAGTTCCAACTTATAGAGGAGCTGAAGAGGTAGGAGATATAAGGCAATAGGTATTATCACGGTCTTTCATGATTTTCTATTATTTTGATGTATCGTTCCCACGGGTGATACAACCTCCAACCGGTCCAAGCGAATAGTACCTACTCTATTATTATTGTTTTCCGGTAAATCGTTATATTTCATAGGCTGCCGACGTAAAAATCGTTAAACAAAAATATCTAATATAATTATAATTTCGAATGACGACTCTAAATACATAGATGAGGCAACCAGAATATGATAACATATTGATCATTATTCAAATTTACCACAATAAAACCTTGTCTGACTAATTTTTCGCCGAAATAACATGGGTGTTCCTTCGGTATTAAAAATTAATTGTTTTTCGTGCGATACGTGACCGTTGATAGCCGACATTGAATGTGACCTGAGATGTTCAAATATATTGCCAAACTTTATTTATTCGTAATTATCTTATTATAAGGCACAACTCCGTGTACATTTGAATGAGAATGCTAAATAATCAGTATAAACCCATCGAGGTTTAATTGAATTTTATTTATTTAAGTATGTCAATAGCAACATTTTTATTAACATTATTACATTTTTTAGTTAATTATTTGTATTTTGTATAATATTAAGAGATTTTAGTAAAATTATGAATCAGAGATGTCTAGAATAATTACTGCCTATAATTGGTAGTTGGTACAGGCAGGTACCTACTCATGACCATAACTTAGAGGATGTGGCACAAATTTGTTTCATCCTCCAATTGAAATATTATGTTTTCAAGGTAATTTTAATAGCAACATTTAAAATTATTTTAGTACATTTTGAAGTGTATTTTTAAATTAATTCCTATTAGTAACTATTACTCAGTCAGTGGAATTAAAACTTTTGTTTGGGGGCTATCCATGCGTCATTTAACAAATTAGACAACAATAATCATTATTAAAATAAATGTTATTCCTATATTATGCATTGGGCTCCACTTATAGTTCAAGGATAAAACGCGGGCGAGTAGATAACTCTGTGCTGTGCTGTGCTGCGCTGCACGAAAGATATTTTGACGGTTTTTGAGTTTTTTTGACGTTTAATATTTTCGATTTTTTTCTTATAACATCGATAACAAAATATGTAGGATCGGCTTACTAAGGAAAGATTTTCTAACATTTAAAGAGGTGTCAACACAGTTATCAGGATTTTTGAATTCACATTGGAAATCGAAATTTTTTTTTATTTGTAAGTAGTGGCCATTAGTTACAGATGATAATATAAGAACTGAAGAAATTAGTATTTTGTTATATAAATGGTTGCACACTTTGTACCTAAAGTAAAATTATTGTTATGATTATGAAATAATTTTAAACGGTAATTGTTATTTGGTCTCAATATTTTCATAACAGTATATTTTTTTATTTTTTATTCAAAATTAAATGTTTTATTTTTTTGTGTTTTTAAAATATTTTTAACGCCATTAGCCAAGTATTAAATAATGAATTGAAAAGAGTTTGAACTAAATACACCTAATACCAGGGACGCCCGGAAGGGGAGGCCAGTGGAGACCATTGCCCCCACTGAGATGTCTTGTGTAGTTGTGTCAGTTACAAAATTTAAAGTTTTTTTACATAAAGCTGGTCTAAGGTATTTAGCGACTATGCGACAATCCTTGTATCTAACAAGTCATAGAAAAGCAGCCTGTCGTCGACGGAAATAGAAACCTTTTGACAGACATTATTATTATTACATTTTTCTATTCTGGGTAATGTGTTCAGCTATCATGAGTAGAAATGTGCAATTACTATATATAAATCATTATCAAACGATTAACGAAATATTGTGTTTTCCAAGTCCACGTATTGTTGAGTGTTGACTGTTGTTAGCGTTGTTGCCCTACAATTTACAAATTAACCAATTTTTAAGTTAAAATAATAAAAAAATTCGTTAAGAAGTGCAAATATGGATTCAGTTCCTAAAGAAGAAAATGAGGACACTTGACTCCTATTTTTCAAATGATAAAACCAAAAAAGTAAAGCTCTTATATTGGATTATTTATATTTAATTTCTTGCTAATATTTTATTGAAATTACATTCTACCATCATAACAAATTTAATGTTTTTGGGAGTTAAATTAATTACTTTCATACTTAAAGTATGCATTTTTTCAGTTAATACAACTTACAAGAAATAAAATTGTTTTTTGTTTAAATTGTATTATGTTTTTTCTTAGAAATATTAGAAATAATAGTGTAATTACTATAATTTTATATTTACTTAAATTAGTTTTGATTTTTAAAAAATTATAAACGATACTATTACTAAGTATGAGTATATGAAAGTGTAGCGGTAAATCTTCCCATAAGTATTTACTATTTAGGTACTTGCAATTTTTTGCCCCCACCCCCTGAGCTACATTGCTGCGGGCGTCCCTGCCTAAGACCTAAAAGTTGAAATTTTGACTGCCAAAAAAATGCATGGGGCCACCTGGAAATTATAATTAATATCAATATATTTGTAATATAATATAGGCTGATAGACCGCCTCCACTCAGAAATCGTTTTTCATATGCAGTGATTTATTTTTAATTCAAATTATTTTTTAATTATTAATATTAATAACCTCTGTTGTTGTGTTGTTGCTTTAATATTAGAGTGAATTTACAAATTAATTTAAGATAAGAACATTATACCATTAAACATTTATACTAGTTCCCAGCTTTTTTTTAAGTTCGTTACTCATTAAAAATACCAAATCAATATTACCTATCAATATTCAAAATCTGTGTTCAATTCGTAGTTTAACACCCGGCGTATATAGATGTTCAAAACTTCCCGTGGAAAAAAAATATTTTTAACAGAGATATAAAATAGAGGTCTAAAATTATTTTCAATCATAATAGGTTATTGTGTCATAATTATAGGCCATTACACCATATGTTCGGTGGGCTTGAATTTCTTAAAAAGCCTGAAGGGGACGCCGAACTTTAATATCAGGCTGTGTGATGAAAGTCCAGAAGGATTTTGAGAATTCAAAAATTCTTGTGGATAGTGTACTGTATCTTTAATGTTTTCAATTATTTTCACAATGTTTATAATGTGCATGTGTTGGTTTCCAGTCCCCAGACAACAGTCGAAAAATTAGCGTTAGGAATGCCATTTTTAGTAAGTTATTTATACTTATATTATAAAGAAGACAATTAATGTATTGTTTTTTTATTTTTGTAACCAATAGCAACCCCTTAATAAAAAAAATATTACTATTCATTATTATTATTAATTCCATTATTCTATTGCCTATTCTTAGTGTAACTTTCTGATGGTAAAAATAAATTTAAATCAGTTTTGTAGTTCCAGAGATTATCCCGAATAAGCAAACAAATGGACAAACAAATAATTTTACTTCTTTATAATATAAGTACGGATTATTATTAAAAAAGATCATTATGTCGTAGAAAAATTTCATCGTCGTGAAAAATGCAATATCCAACTTATAAACATAGAAAATGTGGATTATAATTTATGATAGGTAAAGTATCTCCAATATTATAAATTATCAACACAAAATTAGTTCAACTGAAAGTCAAATATTTACTCAATTGCAAGTAAATCAAAGAGAAAAAACAAAATATTATATTGCGCTGACACCGCACCGTCAGTAGCTTATCCGTGAAAATGGTTTTGTGTGGAACAAAATTAAGGACAATACTATTATTTAAATAAATTTATAAATTTGGATTCAAAAGTAGCCTTACGAAATGTTTCCCATGAATAGATATAGAATAAATGTATGTATGTCTTAGCGATTTTAATTTTTCGATAACTTAAAGGCAATCCAAACTATTCATTCGTATGGATTCACTTTTTTTTAAATAATTGAGTTTTGTTATCAAAAAAAAAATAAAAACACAATTGATTAATGGTATATTTTGTTTTGAAGTCTGAAAATTTGGTAATTCTACTGTGACTAAGGTAGGTAAGTACAACTCGTAAGTTTGTCTTTTGCAAAACCATTTTTCTATATAATCTTCTTATTACACGACAACCATTGTTAGTACTGACACGTGATCAGTTTTTAAATACTTTTAATTAGTATTTAAACATATTATTAAAGATAAAAATATAAAATTATTATCAAAATTGTATAAAAATTGCCTATATTAAACCCCTTAAATAGTGGGTGTGTTGCATAGCAATATTTTTTGCCTTCATCCATTATCTAGTGGTTCTTTATGATTTTAGCCACCATAAATTGTCCAGGCGCACGAGGCGTCCCTATCATTTATACTTAGTATAGTAATAATTTATTTTGTCGTAAATAGGGGTGCGGAGTAAAGCCCCTATCAATATATTAACTATATAGTATATTAACTATATAGATAGTTGATTCAATGTACTGAGTAGTCAACTGTGTATAATTGCCAATTGGCAATTACGTGGTGAGCAGTCGGTTTTTATATATTTTATTTCATAATGTTGTTTATATATAAATATAACAATCAGAAAAATTGATTCTCATCGTGGTGACTACATTTTTGTGAGTTAATTCCGATATCGTTTTTAATTTTTTATACACAGTTATTATCAGGAGAAGGAGCATAATATAATAAATATTTTTTCGTAGTAGATATTACAATTTTACTTCTTGTTTTTATAAATACAATTTCAAAACAATACAACGATAACATATTATGTTAAGCAGCTGTTGAGCTTTTAACAGTTGATTTAGTGTATACACAGTTTTATCAGGTTTAAACGAGGAACTTGATATCTTAAAAATGTCTGAAATCATTTTAAATATTGTAACCATATCTATTATACCAATTACTTATTACCAGTATAATAATACTACAATGGACTGTTCGAAAGAACATCATAATAAAATACGATTTGCTATTGTTTGTGCCATATAAAAATTTATTCACAATCGGATCATACTGAGGTACAAGATACATATTATATTGCATAACTATGTAGTTTAGAGAACCCGAAGTAGTTGTAAAACTGTATTATGACTTTGAGCTTGACGAATGGTGGATAAATTGTTGATAACTAATCTGATAAATTTTAATTTATAAATAATAATTATTATGATATCAGTATAACACGCATTTTATAAAAAAAACAATATGTTTATTAGTTATAAAATAATAAAATAATTTAAATTTAGTAACTATTTGTAGTCAAAATATGGTGTACATTTATGAATATTTTGTTGTATGTAATATTTATTCATTACAAACCACTTAATAGCTTATTTTGACTGTTTTTGAAAAATAAAAAATACATAATTAAGTACAAAGGCGAAAAATCGCTTAAAATATTAAAAATTAATCAATTAAACAAACGTTACAGAGGTATTAATTAATATCCTCCGTTTTTGGGTTGAGGTGCGGCGTAAGATCCCTTAACACCGCTCGGGTAACTCGGGGCGGACGATGGGAAACCCGGTGCCGATGAAGGGTAACTCGGGGCAGACGATGGGTAACCGCCTGGAGCCGAAGAAGGGAAACCACCTGGTGCGGATGAAGGATAACCAGGAGCAGCTGCAGAAGGATATCCAGGGGCAGCAGAAGGATATCCAGGGGCAGCAGAAGGATAACTAGGAGCAGCAGAAGGGAAACCCGGTGCGGATGGATAACCTCCTTGGCTGCCTGGTTGACCTGGTTGTGGTTTTGCTTCTCCTTCGTAGTTGACCTTGGCGTTGTAACCATTTTCGTCTGCGACGTATGTCACTACTTGGTTACGGCCGTCCGGAAGAAGTACGCTGTAAGCTCCGGTCACTCGTTTACCGTCACTGTTGGCTTCGTGCTTGAAGTCTGTATTGGTGGGTGCATCTTTTACTTGGTAAGCAAAGTTGAACGGTTCGGGCTACATTAACGCAAACAAAATCATTGTTCAGTCAATATAATTAATAAATATATTAACTTATAACTATCTAACAACACTCCAGTCTATACTGACTATACAACTATGGTATACCTAATACCTATATACCGTGTAGCCATATATGTGGGTATTATTAGTTAAAACTGTATGGCTGCAATGCTGTATATAAAATCAGAATTAAAACTTAAGTTGATTCATTCGTCACTGTTACTTGAGCAAATGAAACAATAATGGTAACTGTGCATTCGACAAAAATCTTTTATAATTCTCATTAACTCCATTTCTGCAAATTATGATGGGGTAATTTATGAATTTAATAGACAATTGTTTAACTAATAATAATAGAAGCAACTATTAAAAAAGGCAGTTACGAAAATAAGTCATTAAAATGTTTAGGTGAATACTGAACATGTACCGGGTATTACTTTTACAGGTGCTTACCTACAGCAACGGTCACTATAATAGGTACAAGTTTTACAACACAGTTGCTAAAAAAATACACATTAGACACGATAGGTTAATGTGTTAATGCGTATTTTAAAATATGGGTTAACACTTTTAAAGTTTATTATACTTATAGTTTTCTATTATTTTCACAGGCCATAGGTAGGTACTAAAAAATAAAATGATTTGGTAATTTTCGAGTTGTGACACATCACAGTATTCAGTGGTTATCACACCCTTTATTGTAGTCATACCATTTTAAGACAAATATAATTTGTATGGAGTATCTTTAATAGTTATAAAAATATTAGAATTAATACTAATTTTTCTATTGTTTAATAAATTAATTTTAATACTGTGCAGTTTCGTTAAAGGTTAATAGTAATAAGTTTTAATATCCTAATTTATAACGTCATATTTGCAACTTACAAAATAATATGATTTTTACAGTCGTACATTAGTCTACATTGTACAGCATTAAAAGACGTAGTAGTAACTACGTACTACTAACTGTACGGACTTATAATAAGTACTTTTTATAAAATAAAATTAGTGTACAGTATATAATTGCTGTATTTTGAACTTTTGAAACTAATTTCGATAAATTATGACTTTTAAAAAAAGGGGGGAAACAAAATCTTTATAGGGGTACTTAGTTGTTCAATGACTTATGGTAATCAACAGTTTTAAGAAAATTCTATTTAAAACCTATATAATTAAACCAAGGTGTAATTAATTCGATTGAGAATATTCCTATCTATATAGTATTAAAATACCTTACCTGTCGGCTGACACCATTGTTTATAGTTAACTACCATATTATAATAATAACAATATTGACGTGGGCACATATTAATATTTTGTTATGAAATTTATTTGCATTATGCAAAAGATGATTAGTTATGCCAATAGTAACGACTTATTGTGAAAATATGGTATGTATTAGAATACAATATGCATGTAAACATAGAACTTACTTCTGAATTTCCATCTGATCCACCAGCTCCTCCGACGGGATTTTGGCCTTTGTGTCCATAGTCTCCTGATGGTACACTAGTACCAGTACCACCGTATCCGGGATTGCTATTTCCAGCAGGACTGCCATATTGAGCACAGACGAGTGATGTTAAAAATACATTCAATAATAGAACGACAACGGCCTAAAAATATTAAACTTGGTGATGAAAGCGTTGAATTTAGTTTTGTAACTATACCAATATATACATAATATCTATATGCCATATCACTCGACACTCATACGCATACGATTTACTAGGTAGTGTATCTACTGTCTTACTGATAGTACGTTGTAAACTATCTAAATTAAAGTTTATTAAAGTTATTGTTTTAAAATAATTATAACAATTAGGTAAGTAAGTAAATATTAATAGATTTATACACGAGCTATATGATTTATTTTGTGAGCAAAGATAATCAAATCTTAAAATTGTATTGAATTACCTATAATATAATATTATTATTTACTACTTATTATATTTTGTTGATATTTTATTCACATCTTTTCATGTTGATTTTAGGTTCATAACTTCAATGGTACAAAATAAAAGATACATTTTGAATAGCAAAAAAATATTTGATTGAATTTTAAATTTTATGTCAATTCTAAAAAAATATCACACTGGTTAAGAACTTTTTATAATTACATCTATTTCGAATATCAACAAAGAGAACCTATTTAACTTACGACGTTTTTGTTTTATTTACAATATTCTTCAGGAAGTATGAAATATTGGGAAAAAACTGAATAAGTACCTATAAAGAATGAATTATAAAAATGAAATCATGTGTGGGTACCTATTGTGTGTTTACTGTTTTATTGTTGGTACCTATGTGAATTATAGAAAAATTATAATATTGTATTATAATGAGTAAGGACAAATGAATGACGAATCAGAGGTCACAATTCGTTTTCATAAAATAGTGAAGATGTACTGACTCATATATGGTAACGAATAATAAAAGAAGCATACTTCATTCTATATTATATAAAATGTTATATAGTAATATAGTATGTGTAACTACGGTCATGGTGTAGTGTAGGTAGATAGGTACCAAATAAACGAAAACTTCCAAAAAAATCATTGAACAATGTTCAACACTCTCTCATTCTACACCATAAAAAGTACCAATTACTATTGTAAGTATTGAAAATATTGTACCAAATAGTACCATTAGTATCTACTACAAATTAAAAATATTTTAATAAAAACTCAATAAAATATATTAATTAAAATGATATTTTATTTCATTTTGAAACAATATTATGAATAGCAGGATACCTATAACCTGATGCTATTTATGCCTACGCCATTTTTTATGTCAGAACTTTAAAAGGTTTGAATTATCAGTGTTGTATTAGATATTTATATATTAAAGTATTAAAGTTATTGCACCCTAAAGTTATACTATATGTATGCACTGAATATTGCATGTTTTGAATATAAAATTAAAATGTTTTTTCATTACAAAAATCGTATATGTTTTCATGAAATATAAAAGTTTAAATGTTGTTTTTAGTAAAATTGTGATTTTATCACTCCAACGAAATTGATAATAATTGAACAGAAAAAAATTTAAGTATTATAATAAGAGTGTCTTTAAGTTTACTTAACTTAATAATTAAATATACCTATGTTATAATAATGTATATTTATCATCATATGGTATTATAAAATATTTGTGAGCATTTTAATATCTTAAAACATAAAAATATTTGTTTTAAATATTGAGCGTTATTTTGTTTGATTATTTGTTAAATTTTGAAAAAATAAAAATACTCAAACTTTAAGCCTAACTGACGTCATTTCACCAAGATTATGGATGCGTTATCATTAATGAATAATGCTTAATATCAAAATTCAAAATAGTATAATAATTGATTGAAATAAATCAAAACTTAAATTGAACTATTACAGTGATACCTTTAACACTATGTGTATGTATTACATAAGTACTCAAGTAAACACACCTGCACAAGCACACAATACACATACAAAATAATACATAAACAAATACGCGGTATGCACTGGCGATGAATTATTTGTTCAATACAAAAAAATATTTGTATAGTATTTCATTCATAAGATAGTTGGAAAAATATTATACATTAAAATTATCAAATTCTTATTGTTAGGTACTTATGTGTTCTGTATTTTATTTAGTATCTAACTTTATTCAATATTTGTGTTAAGTTGGTTGCAGTAAAACTACCAAGCTATTATTATAGTAGATAGGTACTTATGAATTACAATTTAAAAATTTTCATAGGCAATGAACGTTATACAAATTATTATACGTTACTATTATGGAAAAATTTAATCGTATAATACTTTTATGCAAATTAATTTAGTAGACACTTGTAATGCAATCTGTGCAAAATGTATACTATTAATTATTTTTTAATTCAATAAATAAAAAGTTGTGCATAAAATAATTTATATAATATTTATAAGAAATTATTATTCAATACAATTATTTATTATTATGATTGTATACCTACCAAACAGCTATCGATTTGAATTATGTTTGTTCATAAACATTTGAATAACAATAGTACACAGGCACTTTAAGATCATTTGGATTGATTATTATTTTAAAAATAAAAACATTATGTTTATTAATACTTACTTAGTTGAAAATGAAAAAGATCATTGAATACATTACGAACTTGGGGATATTTTACTATTTTAAATATAGCAGGTCTAGGTATCTACTATAACAATATTGTTCTAATGTACAATTTTGTTTCAATAAATTATATTATCTCTTTATTTAATTTAATGCGAAAAATAAAATATAACAACCAATGAATTGTATTAAAAAATTTAAGTGTAAGAGTACAGGTGTTGTAACTTGCAACTATATGTATATCATTCTGAATATTTAACATTAAATTCAGAGAATAAAATATAAGATTAGGTATGCAAACGAGTGTCGATGCATTTAATATAATTTTATGCGAGACTTGTAGTGCTTTAAAACATTTCGATTTGTATTTCAAATGTCGCACTGAGTGTTATTTTATATTTCATTATTATTATCGCATAAAATACTCGAATGAATCATAAATAATATAATATTCTTCGAGTATTGTACTGTGTGAAAAAATAATATTATTATGTTTTTCGCTTACCTTTTGTTGGCTCATGGTAGTGCGGTGGATAATATTAAAGTGTGAAACGTAGGTGCAGAGTATTTTACACGAGGTAGACGATGGATATACGCACACTGGAACAGTTATAAACAGCAACGGAGTTGGTATTTTTCCCGTTCGACGGCACTATCACAAATGATTTACTTTGATTGCTGCGGGACGTCTTATATAGTCGCCGACGGAGTGCAACTGAAATTAGCATACCATGTAAGATCTAGGTTGTACAAAAAAAAAAAAACGACCGAGATGGCACTGGGTTAGTTCATCTATATAATCAGCCCCATTCATCGTCTGATTCCAATGATGTAATATTGCTCCATGCAACTACGATACTAAACTGAGGTCAAGTGTCATTACCGGAGGCAGCTTCGTGATCTTCCTAGTAACGATTGGTTATTTATCGCAACGGAAACACGCCGCGATGTTACGTATGGACTTGGAGTAAAATTACATGTGTACTTCGTGGAGCATGATTCATATAATAATAATAATAATAAATACTCCAGAAAATAAATATGGGCAAACGTCAACGTGCGCCGAAGGTAAAAATATTGCGATTAAATGTGTGCTTATTATGTCCATTATGTTAAGTGTATTGAATCGGAGGCGGCAAAGTGATGCCGACCAAATGAAATTATGAGCACGCCATCGTGGTCTCGCAGCAGGCACTTGTATACGATATAAATACCGCGGTGCGGGGCTATTGAAAATACAAAATATATAAAAAATATTATAAATCGAGATTATCGTGTCGACAAGTGTTACGCGGCAGCCTAGGTCCTTATTATTATTATTATTATTATTTATTACTATCTCGCTGCCGACGTCTACAGAATAGAGTCCTGAAGAGGTACCCATGCGATATTAAGGTAATTGGTATTATTTTGATGTATCGTTTCCACGGGGCGAACAGCAAATCCTCCAATCGATCCGTCGAATAGTCGGCACCGGCCGGTCTATATTGCTATTGTTTTCACGGTAAATCGTTATCCCCTAGGCTCCCGATGTGAACATCGATAATACCTATAATATAATAATTATAATTTCGAATTTCGACTCTAAACACACTGCAGGTGACGCAACCGAAACATGATAACATTATTATTATTCGCCAAAGGTAGGTATGAGTACGGGATGTCTGTTCGAATCAAGCACGATAAATCCTTGTCTGGCTGAATATTTCGCCGAAACAACATGGATGTTCGGTATTAAAAATTAATAGTTTTTCGTGCGATTCGTGACCGTTGATAGCCGACATTGGATGTGACCTGAGATGTTCATTATTGCCAAACTTTGTTTATTCGTAATTAACTTATTACTAGGCACGTGTACGTTTGAATGGAAATGCTAAATAATCAGCATAAGCCCACCGAGTTTTAATTGAATATTTTTTTATTCATGTATGTCAATAACAACATTTTTATTTACATTATTTCATTTTTTAATTTATTATTTGTAATTTTGTATGATATTAAGAGATTTCAGTACAATGATGAATCAGAGATGTCTAGACAAATTACTATAGTTGGTAGTTGTTACAGGTACTCATGACCATAACTATAGAAGAGGCGGCGCACATTTGTTTCATTCTTCAATTGAAATATTTTGTTTTCAAGGCAAGTTCAATATTGTACTAGGATAGCAACATTTAAAATTATTTTAGTACATTTTTCAAGAAGATTTTTTAATTAATACCTTTTTTATAGCGACTATTACTCAGTTAGTGGAATTTAAACTTTTGTTTGGAGGCGATCCATACGTCATAAAACAAATAAGACAACAATAATCATTATTAAAATAAATGTATTTCCTATATATTATTATTAAGATCCTCTTATAGTTCAAGGACCAACGGTTTTAATTTTTTGAAATTAAAGTCTATTTATTTTTAAAATATCATTTTTTTAGATAGGTATGTTATTAGATGTTTGAAAATGGGTTAAGGTTCTAAAAATAATAAATAGGTATTCTTAAGTCTAAACAAACAATATTTGAGTTATTTTTATTACCTATACATGATATAACCAATTACGATGGTTATCCAGTAACCTTATATTATTTCAGAGTGTGATATATTAATTATTATTAAGCCCATACAAATAAAGCACCTCATTGAATCTTCTCTGTTTTATTTTTAAATTACGTTTATTTAGATATAATATAACAACAAATAAATTAATATGTTGTAGGTATATAGATTTTGATAAAATTTATAAAATAATATACTAAAACACGGACATAAATTAATACTTTTATCCTTAATGAATATTATACTTATAGGTATTGAACATATCGCTACCCCAACAGCAACAACACGTATCTGCAAATTTTTGATTTTTTTTTTATGTTATTATAAAAATAAGTAAGTATAAGTTATTCAATGTATACTACTTCTATAATATTTATAAGCAGATAACTTTTAATGCTTTCTTGTACCTAATGGCTTATTGTCATTCTCATACCGACCTAATATTTTTATTATTATAATATGATTTATCTTAATCCAATAACTTTATTGTTTGTTTTCGTTTTATAATTTTAGATTAAATTGTTTTAACTAACTATTTGAATCCCGGCGCGGCGTTCAGTTTTCTAGTTTCATATAGTCAAAAAATATGATAAGTTGGTACCCATGTGAGACAGTTTAAGTATAATATGTGTATTAATATTTATCACTAGGAACTGCTATGAAGATGAATTATTTTAATTTTCAAACTGCAGTATTACGCAGATTATTCGTACGTCGAATAATACATATTACATTATTCTAGAAAATAACAAATTGCTATTAGGAAATTAAAGTGTAAGTATGTGGGCGAGCACAATCATTTAATTACATAAAAAGAAAAAGTTTGTTCCTAATTTTTATATTATACTCACCGCGGTAGATCAAATAGTTACGCACATGTTTACTTTTGTTTTGATTTAAATATGATATTTGTTGCCAGGTTTAAAAGCAAAGGCAATCGATCAACGACTGTTCTGTGGCAGTTTTTATTGCGTAACATTTATATGTTTATGTTCAATTTCTACTCCTACACGATCTCATCACAAATAAGTTACGTTACGAATGTAACTGTACATTAGCGAGATATGGGTTAACGAATGTTAAGAAGTAAAATCGTCATTCCTTGTACGCGTATATAAGTGGTTTTTAATGTTGGCATGGATGTTTTATGGAAAAAAAAATGTTTGTGACATAATAATAATATTAATGTCATCCCTCTACTGCAGTACTGCTGGTATACTGTCGGGAATTACAGCAGTCTACGACAGTATACTTTCATGTATTTTTTTGTTAAATATTACTGCTGAACATTTATCGTAGTTTTGTTTGATTGAAATACTTTCGTGTTCATTTTAAGACGATTTTTTCCGCATTCTCATTTAACATTATTTAATATAGGTAATACTCTAGACTCTAGAGTCGTAGGCCTGTGTCCTATAGTACTCATAGCCCATAGGGTATAGGTATGTAAAACGCAAATGGGCCAACAAAAATTACATAGGTTAGGTTAATACTCAATGCGGCCACCCCATAAAAAAAGGAATAAAAAAAAAAGACATTTTGTATACATTTTGTCTACCAAATATCTCACAATATCTCTCTAATAAAGTTGAGAGAAAAATGATCATAGTATTTATTTTATTTGTTTTCCTCTTTATTTTCACTTAATTTACTAATGATCCCGGTGGTTGCAGGCTTCAAAAAAAAAATTCATTGCTTTAATTAATACTTTCATAAGGGCCTATAGAGTGTTATATTTTATTGCTCAAAAATTAAAATAAATATATACTGAGAAGGTGTAAAACCAGTGACGTAGCGTGAAACTTGATGCGATGCAATATGGTCGGTAGGAGGTGGAAGCCCTCTTAAACACAGAAATTAAACTATTGAATAGTGATTCTAGAAATAGAGTCTGATGCTAGTGGCTAATAAAAAAAAGTTATAATAATAAAATTGTTTTCCTGCTTATAAATGTATTTAAAACATTGTATAGGTACTTAAAAATAATCTTTTCTAGTCTCGTTTGGTTATAAAAATTAATTTCTCAGTAGTTCTTTTATTATTGTCGTGATAAAAGTTCTGTGGCCCCCAACTTGAACTTACCTTGGGCTTATAGATACCCTACTGCGTGTCTGCACAAAACACCATGACAGTATTTATATTTTATTATTTTAATGTACATATACCCCAGACGTGTCATCTTATATTTGTTCTGTATTATCATAAAGTCATATCATAAAGTGCCTATAAATGTTTTTGTGTATTTAACAACATGTATAAATGTATAATGAATAATAATAATATCCTATTTGGCCTAGTTTATACACGGAAGCCAAACTACTCTCGTTTCATCTCACGTGCAGTGTAATGCTATATCAGATAATCGGTTAAGTAAAACACCAACATTTTATATCAATTTTCGCTAAATTGTTTTATACATAAGTGTCTTGTCTAATATTGTTTGCATCAAAATCCTCTACAATCCTCCAGTTTGATATTACTCTGTTGCTGATACACGCCGTATACTATTGTGGGTTCCAGAGATAGGAATACCAAACTGTCACTATGTTTTAATAGTTACTGCCACGTAAGACGTAACGATGATACTATAATATAATATTGCTATTAAAAGTGATGAAAATCGATTCGGCTTACAGTCGTTATATCAGCCACCAGGATAAACTTTCGTTTACCCGTACGTATAATATAATATTATATGCTGGCCGTTTAGCCGAAGTGGCGCCCAACACTATTACTGGGTACTTATTAGGTAGGTCAGGTATCTTTGAAATTACATTACCAGTATATAATAATAATAGTAAGGCAGTAATGACCAAAAAGTTTTAATAATAAAGGTACATAAGGTTCTTATGATGGATTATTATCCCTGATGCGAATAGCATGTGAATATGATGCCTATATCGATCATAATATTCATAAATATTCAGGTAATCAATACATTTATAATCTTAAGTCATCGACGTCGATTAAAAAGTTTTTTTTTTAACAATTAATTATTACGAATGTTTCATTAGATAATAGTTATGAATTGGTGATGTAGCTTAGAAGCCATTTTATATAGGTGAAGTGAAACTAATTCGTTTGATTATTATTTATATCATTATACGTGACCACAGACCAAGCTAAAGCAGATTTAAATATTTTTATGTAATTGGGATTTTATACCTTTTAATTTTTTTTACACACCAACACAGTTATTTAATTCTTATAACATTTAAAAATTTCAAGGCAGGACATTAACGAGTAAATAAGGTAAAAGTTACGTTGAATTTAACTTCTTGATTTAACTAGGTAGTTATTTTTGGGTTTCCGTTAACTTACTAACTTAACTTAATTGTTTTTTAATTAACTTAAACTCAATGAATAGTATTAACTGTTAATATTTTATTATTTATTATGTAGAAGTATATACGAATGTATAAGAATAATATGTATTATGTATGCTTAAATGCTTTAATTGATAGAGCTGTAGAGGGTATAGGTAGTCTATTCTTAATTATAATCTGTGGTGGCTGGGTGTTAGTTTTAGATGTCGAACAATTCATTTATCGGTGAAATGGTATTTGTTGGTTATAGGAAAAAAATAAGACCATTGTGTCATTCTATGGAAAGACTTATAATTGAATTAAATCGATAAAATGGTTACTATTTTGAAATTGTCAAGAGCGCAAGTGACTAAACCTGAGTAAACAGTATATTATATTTTTACACTTGCTATATTAAATTAACTCAATTAAAAAAATTAACGATTTATTTTTCAAGTTTTGAAACTGTATTTTATTATTTTTTATTATTTAGTTACTCTGTATTAAGTTTTCATTTGAAAACATGTTTAATTTATAATGTGACATATTATTGTGTTACATTTGTATGCCCCTCCTTCCAAATCTTAAACGCTATTTGAGCTTATACGTGTATCGTACATAGCCATAGAATCGAGGTACGGTCATAAATCCATACATCATAATATTACATTGGAAATTGGAAAGGATACCTTATTATTTATCGTTAAGCCTTTGGGTACACAGGTATGAGCGTTCTCTAGTCTCTAGGCGGAACTCATCCATCAGTGCTGCTAGTGACGCATATATAATATGCTCTTTTGTTTGTCCTTGTCTTAGTGATTAATAAAATAGTATTGTAAAGAACAGGCGCCTTTACAAAGGGAGCGATAAGGGCCCACCAAATACGTATTTTTTTTATGTACATTATACTTATACTATTATAATACTGGTTACTGAAATATAACTTTACTTTTTAATATTTATTACACATTTAGAACTCGAAAACATGTTATCAGCTATTCTATTTTGTTATACAATCGTTAAGATCAAATATAATATAATAAATCGCCGTGTGATATCATAATATAGTATTGTGTCATAACCTAGTACAGACTGCACTGTGCAGTGTAAGTTACTTTGTGGTCTTGATATTTAAGCAAAGTTTAAACGTTTGTTTGAAAGTTGTTCATACCATTAAAGGACACTAAATATCAATGCGCCCACTGGGGTTTCATAACTCATTAGTTGATGAGGTTATTTTTATACCAAGCGTCAAGTGGTAATAAAGTGGTCACTGGTCCAATTACTTAGATACACTTTTGGGCGACAACAATATTATGTACTTCTTCATCCGAGTCCAGACGGAGCCAACATTTGCCACCCGTCGTCACTTATAATATTTTTCGTATTTTTCCATTCATATGAATATCGTCGTCGGGATATGTCAATTTTTTCCTACAATTTACATCCATACAGCTCAAACTGGTAAGTTTCTGATTTTTTTTTTCAATTTCTAGGAACATTTATTTCTCAAGTAATACAAACTATTAGGTATATAATAATAGTTTGAATAAATTGAAAATAGCTGAAATGTCGAAATTATATTAGATTTTGTGTGTTGAACCCGAATAGTAATATTCGTATATTACTCTATGGTTGAACCTAATTGCTTTTATATACAATACAATTATAGTACTATTATAATACCTACAGGAATTTGAAATTACTTCACAGAAAGCCAATGTAAAAGTTAGCAACTATTGGTACAATAATTAGACACGAGTTGAAAAGTTATAATTACTTATCCATTATTTTAAACTTTTCAATAATTATTATTACGTGTTCTTGGTCATATTTCATAGCTATTATGAATTTTGTTTATGTATAATAATTTATTAAAAAACTATTACTAAATAATAGTCTATTATATAGCCATTGATCATAAATATTATGAGACGCTCGCCGTCGGCTATAGGTTGGCGCAATATTAAATTTGGCGTTGTGCTGTTGTATTGGTATTTATAAATTATAATCAATGTCCATTACCTACAAACCATCTTCACAATCGGGTGCGTGTGGCTGACATTGTTTACTTGTAAATAGACCCATACAGAATTTTACTTTCATATTATAAGAACAAGGAGGACGATATTATTTTAAATTAATAATTGTATACTATCTAATCCAAATGGATTTCTTCTTTTCGAAACATAAAATTATAAAAACACGTTTAAGAAGTTGTTTAACCCAAAATAATTTGGAATCATTGTTTTTTATGACCTGTGAAAGGGAATTGTTAGCCAATATTACTCCAGATTAAGTAGGTAATTGACTCATTGTGTGAAAAAAAATACAGACATGAAAAGAATATTGAAAGTTAAATTTAAAAAAAATTTTATGAAACTATTTATACATACTTTTACCTTTAGTAAACCATTTTGAAGCACAAATTATTATTGTTATAAAATGTATTATATAAATTATTCTATGGCATCAGGATACCTTGAATACAACAAATCAAGCTAAATTTATAAAAAATAATTATTTTAATAGCCCAATTCTTAGGGCATTCTCGGCGGCACTGAGAGATTTTACCTATTTGTTGTTATAGAACTTAAATCAAAATGTTAATTTGGTTTACTTGGAGAGAAAATTATTCATTACTGCTTTTACAAGTAAGCAGTGTTTTTGGATTGCAAAAAAAAAATGGTAATTTTATAGTTCTGTCTTACTACATTAAACGGGTTAATAACTTGATTGATGTTGTATGTATAGATGGTGTACATGAGAGCCATTACTATGCTACCAAGTGTGCCTTGGCTACATCTAGTTTCCAAGTAAAGTAAATGGACCCATGCGTGTGCATCGGTGGCGTTGTGAAGTGAGTTTAGAGGAGCGATAGCTTCTCAAAATGTTGGATTGGTAGGTGAGTATTAATATTTAACAATCGTGACATACACACATACCACTAGAAGTGACGAAGTCAGGGGTGAATAAGCCCATAGGGAAAAAAGGATTTCCCCTGTAGGCCAACTGCTATGTTTATTTCGGGGGCTCTCGCGGGGTCCATTCGGGTTCGAACATTTTTTTTGCAGAACAAAATATTCACCGAATAGAAATAATTTAAATTTAAAACTATAAATTATTATTACTTTATTATTTTTTGGTGGCCCCTTGAAATATTTTCCTATAGCAAAAATACTATCTATCCACCGTTCTAATATAAGTAGAATAATAATAGGCAACAAGATAATCTGGATACCTAAAACGAACTATCAATGAATATGCGATCATTTCAAACGTTAAAAAAAAGTATTGTTATTTGTTATTAAATACTTGTTTTATTATTTAATATAATATGTATACATTTTTTTTATGCGTTTGACAAAATATTGGGTGGGTGGGCAGACTTCAATCCTTGCTTCTTGTGTATAAGTAGCTTGCCTGCCCACGGAATGCCTGTCACAGTCCACCATTGCTCGTATACGACTTATATATTATTATGTTGATCTAGACTGTTTGTCAGGCCCATCCGAAATATTTTGCTATGTGTCGTTCACGAAAAACGAATTTGTAACACCACAATAAATTATGATATGCGGTGATGAATATTTTTAATTTACATGTTTTAAAATCTATTTTACCTCACCCGGGACCCTCCCACTTTGGTTGATGAGATACCCAAAAATAAAGAATAATTAAACATATTTTTAATATGTTTCAAGCCATACAGTTTTTATTAAAAATCATATTACCGTCACTAATAAATAGAAACATTTTTAAATTAATTAATACAATAGGTACCCTACATTTTACAATAATCGTCAATTTTATATTACAAGCTTTACTTTTAATAACTTGTACATACAATTTTAAGGCATGGGTAAATGATTATGCGGTGTACTTACGAAAATAGTGTATATAGCTTAATAACTGTGTTATTAAAATTAAACATAAATTATAATGATGAGAGTATTTATTCTTAATAATTAAAATACTTCTAATTAATAATTAGAAAATATTTAACTGTTATATGTCATATCCATATGTAATGTATATCATAATATATACTATATAGTATATCCTCTAAAATGTACAGTCTAAGTACACCCATATTTTATATATTAGATACAAACATTTTAAGTAGCTATTATTGGGTAATAACATTATACATATATATAAATATACATTATATATATAGTATCTATATAATTATTAGATTTATATATATATATTAAGATATATACTACTCACTTTCTATCGCACATTTAAAATGTTTATCATAACATTATTTGATTATATTTGAAATTAAATGCATATGATTAAACTAAATAATAGACAATGGTACCTATTTAATTATTATTTAAAAATAATTAATACAGGTACCTACACATTTAATGCCCGCTGTTGACACATTTTTTTTTTATTCCAACATTTTTACATTACAAAATGTACAAAGAGCTAGTTATTATTTACTTTATGCATGTACATTGTACCTATACAGGTACCAGAGCGTTGAGTTTTCAATATTTTTAAATATAAACTCAAGAGTTATGCGTATCTGGATTTAATGCTCTAAAGTCAAAAAACTGTCAAACAATAATTTGCGTACAACGCAATAATGCCCTTAAAAATATTTTGAATTTCCTAATTCACACTAAAAGCTCGTAAAATATATGAACACGTATATATATGTACTAAAAATTAATGAAATTAACTGAAAATCCTAAAACAATGAGAAATAAAAGTTTTGCCTTTGAAGTATCTACGTTACATATAAAACGAATTATGTTCTTGGAATGCATTGTCCTGTGAAAATAATGCACTTAAAATCCGTGAGCACTATAGGTAGGTACTCGTTGGTCATGACTTAAATGTACCTAATACCTATTAGTTATTACCTTGATAATTTTGGTTTTTTTTTTAAAAATTTTTTTTAGGTATGATTTTGTATTTTATTATGTTTATGCGGACGATGTATATTAAAAATAATAATGTGGGACATTATGATCGTCGTTGACATTGTATATAATTAAAGTTATGCGAGCGTGAACAAAGTTCATGTGTATATATATAAAAGCATAAGTATGTACCTATACATATATTAGACTCTGAGCGAAGTGATAAATGTATTGGTTTTACAATGATATGTAGGTATGTTTTTTTCTGTCCGTCACTACTTAGACATTTCAAGTTCATATATCTGCGAAATTGGATACCTATATAAATGAAAAATAACGATTTCAGTTATTTTTTTGTAATTTAAAAAAATATTATTCTTTAGGATTTGAAACTCACCGCTAATCGTATATTATTATTTACAATATGCATAGATATTTTCCAAATATTCAGACAATTTTGATGTTAATCAGGGCCGTATTTAGGGGGAACATTAAGCAGCTCAGTAAGTCAAAATCCATAAAAATAATTACAATTTTTCAACTGTTATTTTTAAAATTATTTAAGTTACTATTGTTTACTGCAATTTTTTTCGTATAGGTAATTGAGTGTTTAATTTGTTACTCTTTAGTTGCATATCTAAAAGAGTTAATTTTAAGCTATATTCATACCATTCTATAGTACTTATTTCGGTAATTCGGTATTGTATTGACTTATGAGTTAATATCAGCTAACAGCTGGTCAATAGTCCTATACATATTAGGTATATGAAATAATAGTATAATATAAGCAACTCGATTTGTTTTTAAACTAGTTCAACCTATCGTATTAGCTAGATACTACATTTACTTAAAGAAAAATTAAATTACTAACAGCAATTTAAATATATAATAAAATATCCTATTAGAAAATATTATAATATGAGTAATATAGACTGTTCCTCCTCAAAATAATTTGTCGTATGTGCAATGATTTATCATTGAATTTAAATTTCACATATCCTCATTACCGCAGTGACTTATTAAATGAATAGTTACCAGGTACACTCGACACGATGACACATACTATTTAGTATAGTGACTTGTCCGGGTTTTTTTTGTATTACATTATTAAAATTTTTTTTTTATGTATGTAAGTCTACAATTTAATTTAACCATATCAATATAAATTAAACAATTCTGGTACATTTTTTTCTTTACAGAAAAATTACTCCAATTGTTGTTACCTAATTATATA
The DNA here is from genome assembly GCF_001856785.1 of Myzus persicae. Taxonomy (NCBI): domain Eukaryota; kingdom Metazoa; phylum Arthropoda; class Insecta; order Hemiptera; family Aphididae; genus Myzus; species Myzus persicae. The sequence goes on along the minus strand of NW_019102814.1, from coordinate 195,997 downwards.
TTTTTGTATTTTTGATCACTATAAGCAGCTGGAAGTAATGGAGAGTAATAAGTAAGAGTAGGCACCTACTATAATCACGATAAAATAGAACTGTATGTTATATTGTTGAACATTCACTTATTTCGTATGCATATTGCATATTTAAGATATTTATTGTTCATGTATAAATATGTGCATATTTAACTTTTTTACCAAAAAATCATGACATTATTTATGACGAATGACACGCCTCCTCAAGACCACGTCTTACATGATCATCTCTTGCATTACAGATGCAGCTGTAGCTGGCGTTCGGTCACTATTATATCTACCGATACTATATTATCATAGCATATTCGCTCGGCGGTGGGACATAATGGGTTATCGTATGGTTCCTATATTATAAAAAAGAAAGAAAGACAAAAGTCCGTCCAAGACCGTGTGAAATTCTGACTAAGCATCGCCATCGCGTCTCCTAGATGTATCATGTATATTATAAATATTTATGGTGTGCGAGAGAGGTTATCAGAGGTAGTTACCTTCTAAATATACCCATATTATAAACACGTTTTTATCGCGGTAATCCTGTTGAACTTAATTAAGAAATTTTTTTACCCAAAAAATACAAACCTATTATTAAACGAGCTATTTACACACGCAGCGCAGACATAATACGACTGTGTGTGTAACATAATATTATAGCTTCATACGATCAACGAGTACGGATAATATTATCTTATATATACCTAGTCGATTATGTATTATACACCCAATACCAATATTATACGGCACTACACACACTCACACACCCGCGTACAACATATATGTATAATATAATATTATGGGAACACTAATAAGGTGTCGTCGTCATCGTCGTTCAAGTCTTTCTCTCCTGAAAACAGTATTTATACGAGTTATTATCGTGAGCGATTTCTAAGCGTTGTATTTATTATTATTATTATTATTATTATTATTATTATAAAGGCACCTACATGATACGAAATTAACATAAATAATGAACATAATATCAACATGCATATACCTGCATGGCTGCATATCATATGTGCATGCATGCGTACAGAGTAATCCGCTTACATGACTACATTAATATTACAAGTTAGTTAGTTATTATTTTTTTTTTTGGGGGGATTCCGAGCTAATGAATGTAGTGTATTTACAATAATGATGTGTTTTTATTTTCTGTTTGTCGAAGTCTGAATTAGATACCAACGAGTTCAATTTTTATGAAGATTTTGAATTTTGAGGCTTTTTTAGCATATCTAGGTCAAATGTTCGTTTTTATATTACCTTTTTCGATATCATTTAATAATTTTCATCGATCAAAACTTTTTATTCATATTTTATGAATTATCTTTTAATTTTCGCCTTATACTTATAGGTAGACTAATCAAAATTACTTAAACAAATTGTTTTTATTCTTAATACAGCTTGATAGATTTTTATAAGTTACAATCTTTGATAATACTGCATTTAATTTTTAGAACAGCGGATTAAAATGACGAAGAGTAGGTACTCCACTAAAGTTGTTATTCATCAAACATTACTCAACCCCTCTTAAATTCAAATAATTATTATCAAAAACATTTTTTATTCAATGTTCATGCAATACATAAACAAAAAATTGAGTTTCTGAAATCAAAATTTTAATAAGTTGTCATATTGTGGTTAAAGCAATTAGATGAGCGAACAAGATAAAAATCATAGTAAAAGGTTTTTTGAAAAATGTCGTTATAATTATATACCTAGTACCTACTATATAAATATACTGAAAAAAATTATCGTCTCTATGCAATTACCCACTGTTTATTTAGATAAATGGATCACTCCTATTATAATATGATTTGACAATTATAATAAACCTATATTATGTGCTGCAGATCGAACTATATAGTATGTTCACCGATATCGAATACCTATTACCAATGTATACCTACGAATGCATTCAAGGTAACGGCGGCGCTGTTATGTAATTTTGATTGTTTGCGCGCATCCTTATGTGCAAAGGAGGAATGGCTGAGTTTCCCGGCGATCTATATATACCTATACTATGTACCTATATATATATATATAGATGCACGTACATATAAATATAATATATTGTGAAATGTTATAATAATGTCACGTTTGCGTGGGCGTTACTCGCGCCAGATGACTCAAGGCTTCTCTTCTAGCGTACTTGGTAATGGATTTATTCTAACGCAACAATGGTGCGATAAACAATTCGTAATAGCTAGGCGATTGCGCCTACACGCACCTCGGTGACGACGACGACGACGACGACGTTCTGCGTTATTATGTTATTATATTATTATAATATTATGTGTTATTGTGTGCACATTATAATCGTACAACTATGATATATTGTATTATTATTGACGTCCTGACCGCGAGTTTCCCGGATATGCAAACATATTACATGAAATTTATTCGAAAAAAACCGCTCATGACGGAGCACTTCGCATTAATTGTGTACAAACTATTACAAAGCCTCGAAGATATATCATAGGGACAGTGGAGGGGGGGGGAGAGAAACTGAAGTAACAAGTTACTGTAACAAAATTACTTTTTAAGTAATTTTATGGTAATTTGATTACATTTTATCGTAAGTAATTTAAGTTATTTTTCTGCAGTTAAATTAGTAAATTACTCATTACTTCATTTTAGTTTAATAAATTGTTCGAACTTATTGATAATGTGTGTACATATTAAAATATATCACACAAGTACTATAATTTTAAGAACAATTTTCTGAATTCTGATATCTTTGTCCTAGCTTTTTCGCCTATTCGACGATAAAGTGTTATTTTTAGAATGGAATTCTTATCTTTATTGTTAAAATAAATTTGAAAAAATAGAGATAAATGTGTGGCAAAATGAGTATCTATTCTGTTAATAATTTCATAATGCGGGTTATCGTTACTTAGTTTATGTATTTTCATGTAGTCAACATGGTTATAAAGTAAGAAAAGTAACTTCTATTGTAATTAAGTTATTTTTTAAACTCAAAAGTAATGTAGCTCGATTAAATTAAAAAAAAATTAGTTTAGAAATAATTTAGTTACAATTTTGATAAGGAATTAGTAATGTAATTTAAGCACCAAAAAAAAGTAACTTCCTCGACACTGTAATAGGGGCCACCGGGATTGATAATAATTGGCATTCATATTTCATACATAATAAATATTATAGCAATCATGAGTGCATTTTAATATCTAATCGGAGCTGGCGAATTTTTCTAATTTAAAAGTTTGATTATAATATAATACAATGGTGTTTTCATCTTATTTGTTTTGTGTAATTGTGTGAAGCAGTACTGCACAGTGCATAGGTATTTGGAAAAATGGCTTTGATCTCAAATTCAAAGTGAATTTCTGGTAGCAAATCGGATTTAGTTGCTACCTACTTAGGAAGCCAATATCAAAATAATTCCCTATACTTATACTGGTCTTGACAATATAACTAAAAACAATTATTTACGGAATAATGTTTTTACGATACTTACATAATACAAATTTCGTTATTCTTCTGAAATTCATAAACGATTATTAACAGTAGACATTTTAAAATTTATCAAGTAACGTTTTCTATACATCGTATAATTTTCAAAATATTTTTGCCTCTTTTTAAGCTATTTACGGACATTTTTATGATTGATTAAAAAGCTTTAATTCAAGGTTCCTTTTAAATTGTTCTCGCTGAATTAAAAAAAATTGAACATAAATTTACATTAATTTGTATTAGAATAAGTTTGAAGTTAGACAAGGTCTTAAAAGTCGAGAATATTCACCACTTTTTCCGTAGTAAAAACTCCATACAATTTTCAATTTTAAGTGTTTAAGCCTTGAAAATGTAATTCAAAGTTCCTCTTAATAAGTTGTTCTCCTTAAAATAGGTGTCGAGTGTACCTCGTTATTAAGTAGGTCACTGTAATGGATGTGTTAAAATTGAATTAAATTCAATAATAAATCATTGTATACGATGAAAAACAATTATGTACTTATAGACATATATAGGCAGTTAACAATAAAACCGTTAGCCTATACTTCTAATGGTATTTTATTGTAATATATTATTTTACACAGAATCCTATCAATAATTTATTTTTCTATTGGTTACATGGTAGGCCGAACTACTATTTTAAGAAAATCGCATATATTTTTAATAATAACCAGAATATCCTCTACTGAGTCAAAACAAAAAAAAAAAAATACAAATATCAACTATACCTATACGTAGAACATTTTTTTTTTTTAAATGAAGATAGCGCAATAATAAGTAAATGTTCAAATTGGCTATTCTTCGCTTTTAATACCACGTCCAATTGTCTGTGATTACTATCGCATATATATTTATATTATTATTATAATAACTGTAGGTCACTTTAATTATTTTCTTGTCGGTGCAATTATTGTTTTCGTTAAATACTTTTAAGGGACGTATAGCTTGTGCCTTGTGTTGTCCCAATTTATCAGGCACGATTATAATCATATTATTTTACCTATACAAAAAATATAACTGGTGTATCAAACTGTTGTAAATCTGAATCGTTGCGATATGTTTAATTTATTAGTTAGATACAATTATATAGTTACGATCGAGTGTTACGACTTACGACTGTGCTGAGAATTAGCGCAGTGATATCATGCATATCGTGATATATTTTAAAACAATTGTTAAATTTGCTACAAAATCGAACAGTGTTCCAATAAGTGTATTTGAAGTTCTTACATAATTTCGTGATCGTTAATGGTGCAGTCTCATCGATACATATATAATATATATACTATATAGGCACTCTATACAGTGTACACATCAGGTATGTACCTATACCTATATAGGTACGTGTCTGCACAATCACCGTCGCCGACTTACGAGTAAAAGTAATATAATCTATGCATTTTTATGCTAATGTTACGGAAACGTACATATAGGTACACACACTAGAACGTCTTGAATATTATACTTACACGCGCAAAAGAAAACGATAAGAAAGCTTGTGAACGAAAGGAATGAGATTATGGGAATAGTCTTCGAGAGCGCGCTTAATATATTTTAATACATAAATCGTACAATGTAAAATAATATGTAATGTTAAATATATAATATACAGGGTGATAGTATTGACGGTATATACCTACACCTGTCATTTCAAAAAGTATTAATACATTTTTGGAAACATTTTTTCTTACATAATCTGAATTCCAAAACAGTAAGTTCACTATTTTTCATGAGTAGTTATAATTTTTTGAATTTTTTGAATTTTTTGAATGACTAATACGGTTTTTTTGATTTTATTCTCTGAGGCAGAATATTTTTTTAAACAATTTCGGTACATAAAAATCGAATTTTGAACGTATATAAGTAGTTAATTAGTCATAAACTCATAATTGACGTAACTTACCTACAATTATCTATCTACATTTAAAGTATAGAAGAGAGTGGAGTAAAGTGGAATTATAGGGGTACCTCTCAAATGTTAGTCCATTAATCCGTTTTTTGAAAAAATATGTTGACTTCAAAAAACGTTGATACTTTTTGATATGTCAAGAGTTCGCCGTTAAACAAATCACCCAGTATACCTACATAATATTTAGATAGGCACTCGACGGTGGCGTATAATAATGTATTATATAGGTATAAAGACACTTCAGCACTTAATGATGGCGTATATATATATAATATTTAATCCGTGACTATAGGAAATTGTCCATCCATAATGAAAATTTTTTTTGATATACCCATACATGTATATTATAATATATATTCAATAACGAACATTATCGATATTCGTTTTTATAGACACTCTACAGGTATAATACGTTATCGGCAATCGGCGTGCGAATCACGAAAACGACTGCTCCAGAAACATCCAAACCTCGATTTTTAATTAACACGAATAATCCAAAATCATCTTACGCAACAAATACCTATATACAGATAGACTTTGACGATGTGATGATAGTTACATTCAATTTTTCGTAAGACTATATTGCATTTTTATTTGGAAATCTTGTGCAATCTATTTTTACCTAACCTATATAAGTACAAATGTATAATAAATAAAGCGATACATAATAAACCCATCGTCTCTAAGTATGATTTTAATTTATTTCAAAAATTTCAATACCTATATAATATATTTACTTACCATCCATCCACATTGGTTATTTACTATATACCTATACATTTTTAATATGATGAAAATTATTTAAAATAAATAGGTATTGGTATTTTTTTTAAAAAAAGTTCAAGGATGTCACGATGAACAATTTTAATGTGGCCTTTATTTCATTTTTAAATTATGCGATAAAACATCCGAAGAAGTCATACTTGGAAATAATTAAGTGTTAAATCGTAAGTGTTGATGTTACAAATTAAAAAAAAAAATCACTCAACTATTTACCTTCTAATATATTTCGATGCGAAGGACAGTTACTCATAAAACACGATGTATGATGGTACAACGTCAATGATGGGTATTATTTAATTCTTAAATAGTCTAATGACCGAAAAAAATGCATGCCGAAGACTAGCTCACCGGCATAAATATTGATAACATCAACACGCATCAATTAGATCGGTTAAACGCTTACCTTATATACACTCTGTGGACGTGTGATTTGTTCCGCCCATTGCATAAATCAATACACCAGGGTCACAGCTTCATAGGTGTTCCTGCCTCAGCATCTTAGATAATATATTATTATAATTTATAATATGATCTAAGCTTAACACTGACGAGTGTGTTATCTTGAAATTCCAATAGCGTAATCGATAATTTAATACATTTTTCGATTGTATTATATTCCTATGAGAAAAGCACTCAGTAGGTATATGTTTTCTGTCCCGTAGATATACCCCGAGTTTTCCAACACGTTTTCAAAATAAATCGAAAAAATAAAATTATAGAGTTGATATTGGTTTTAAAATGCATACCGTTAATTGTAACTATATTTATATCATATTATACTCATAGGTAAACTATAGACGGATATCTATTTATTAACTTAAATATTATATACGTGAATATATTATTTTAAATGTATGTATGCAATTCGTTAACATAAATTAGCTCAACTATTAGAATAAGGTAACACAAAAAAGCAAATAAATTGAAGAGTCCTCCCGATGGCAGGGAACTCGTTAAATTTAACAAGGTAGAATAGAAATATTTTTTATTTCAGTTTGGTACAGTTTTGAAGTTACCTTTGAAGTTAATAAACAATAATGCATCATGGAATAATCACTTTTTGTTGTAATCCAGCAAAAAACCAACAGGTTTTTTTTATGTATAACGTGAGTATACAATAATAGCGGGTGGGTTATATAATTTCTTTAGGTGCCTATACTATGATATATGATATTTTATAAACCTCTTGGATAATATCAGATTATCACGTCATAATACGCAAAGGTTTACACTAATTCTAAATTTAACAGAATACTTTAGTGTTTAGACGATTATAACGCCTATTCACTTTATTGCCTATACTATATTTGCACGTGCAACATATTTTAATAGTACTTGTACAGTGCACTTAAGTAAATATATTATATAATATATGTTTTAATTTGACGATTAATTATCACTTTATTGTCTGTGTTATAGGTACTATTTTATTCACGTGTCATGTGTTTTAATAGTACCTACTTAATCGTTATAGGTAAATACATCACATAGGTACCTATAACTTATAAGATTTAATTTTAACCATAAAGCAGTAGCTAACTTATACCCAATAGTAATTATTTCCAAATAAGATCAAAAGGTACGGTATCAATTAAGTTTAAATTTCAACCGGTTAGAAAAAGCCACCGGCCACTTCATTATAACATATTTTATGGAAATACTATGGTTTAGAAAAAAATGATTTTAACTCCTAAATCCTACTATTGATATCGGTGTTACACTTTGGTTACGGTTTGGTACAAAAATCTGCCCAGGGACCGCGGTAATTATAACTAATATATATTGTAAATACATACTATTTAGAAATACTGAAATAGGTCCATTTAAAAAAAAAATTATACTTTAGTATTTATCATTGTTTTCGGAGTTGTAACTCATGAAGAATACCATTTTTAAAAACTTTGGTAGGTAATAACTAATAAGTAATAATAGATAGATACTGCATCACAACAAGATTGAACTAATTGTAGCAAATAAAAATCATTTAAATCTGTAAATATTATGATGATATAATAATATAATAATATTATTATAATATGATTTTACTGCTCACAATTTCTAGCCGTTGTAGTATTAAGTACTCGAACGGCTTTTTTTTAGGTAAATGATTTAATATATTATAGACGCAATGTTTAATATATGTCTATTAGAATCTAATAGGTACTTTCTCAGAAAATGATATAACTAATAACAGCACTTTAACAACTGTTGGTGGTTGCACACTCCTCTTGCTTCATGTTTTATACCGTCAAAAGCTAGTTACTGTTTTTTTGCTATATTAAATTAACTACAAATCATCAAAATCATATATTAATTACAAATGCAGTTATGTAATAAAAAATAAATGTTTTAAAAAATATTTACAACAACATTTTGTGAAAAACTGTGCAATAAAATTGTTCCGTTGTTATTGACGCTGTTTTTTAATATACTTATTTAGGTTTTTTGGGCAAATTATCAACCCATGTGTAGTACTATTTGTGAACTCGTTTAAACACTAATTATTATGGCGTTATACAACTTTTAACCTGATTTAAAAAGTGGTCCCACCCTTCTCCTCCCCCCACCCCCCAAAAAAACATGCACATATTAAATACATTAGATACCTTAATAATCTCGGATTATAGTTTCACTAGACTTTAAGAACAGAAAATATTAGATCAATTCTATCAAAGTNTTTTTTTTTTACCATACAACAGAAAATTAAACTATTTTATTACATTTTATGTAATTACGAAAAAAATGTATAATAAGTATAATATATAGTATTTGACACGGCCGCTGGTAAACTCGTAATTGTCATACTCACAGATAAGGATTGACGATAAAACTGAATTTGAACTTTGAACATCAACGAAAAGTAATAGATGATTATATTTTTGTATTATTTAAAAAAATAGTGCGACCCACCAAAAGTATAATCGCGACCCACTTTTGGGTCGCGACCCACAGTTTGGGAACCTCTGACCTAACCTATTGGATATTTATAGTAATAGAATAATAGTAGGTGCCTAAATTGCAAGATAAAAAAAATAATTTTTGGAATTCTTGTGTTTTCTCATAAGAATATAGGTGTTTAATTTTTTCGTCATCTATTATGTACGTCCACACAAATTACTCACATACGGACGACTGAATAAATTTCAAAATGCATAATTGTTATATACCTTCTGTAATAGGCACTTAAATTTTAATGTATCTGCCAAAAAAGGTAGTGAGTAGGTAACTTTCAAGTCACAACTGATAGTGTAAGTAGTTACCAACGCTAAAAATAATTGAGTTTAAACAACAAATTAGATAATAATTAATTAAATATTTAACTGTATTATTATAAGGGAATTTAACTATAAAGTAAAAGTAGACGTAGACGTCATATAATTATACGGGAACAGCCAAAGTATAAGAGGAGGTATAGGCATATCGGTAGCTATACATTTTGAGGTACCTACCCATAGGCTATAGAAGATACCTGGCTGTATACTAGATAATATATTATAATCCGATCGGTTATAATTAACACGACATCATTATAATACAAGCTAAATATTGTAATAAATTGTAATTTTTTATTGTAATAACAACTACTGTATCTATTACAACATGTTTGTGAAATAACAGTTTGTATTTTGTTAAATGTAAACACAAAACACTATGATAATAAATCAGATTACACATATAATTGCAGCTTCAATACGGGTTTTACGCGTAGGTATAAAAGGTATAACATATAGTTGAACACTTGAACCTGCATGAACAACCAGGTTTCCGATTTTATAAAAAATAATTTTATACTACCAAGATTATAAACATCGTGGGTCAAGCAGGTCAGAGGCCAAAAATGTAGCATTACGGGTCAAATTACTAGGTAGGTATGTATTATTGATACTAATTTTGATTATATGCATTTGTATATAGTTGGTACTTATTTGTTTTTTTTTTTTTATGTGAAAAGTTGTCGAAATAAGTCAACCAGTAAATTGGGTGAAAATCGACACATATTAATTTTTATACAAAAATCAATTTCAAATGTATGTTGAATTACTTCGGACAACATTTCAAGTTTTTAAAAATAAAAAACAATTTTTTTTATCATAATTTAAAAAATTGAAATGCGATGATAAATCTCTTATAAATTATATTAGTATTTATAAATTAATATAAATTAATAGCTCGTAGCTATTACCTATAATATATTAATATCTATTATTATTTATATATTTAACGTCTATAAATTATTTTATTTCATAACACTTTTAACACGATAATTTTTGTAAGATTCAAAAATTAAACTTAAGCATAATTAAGTATTTCTTCTGTGATACTTCTTGCTTGAAAATAATTTACAATTTCACTAAAACATTTAATAATTTAAATGTATATTAAATATGAACGTAATATTGACATTTAAATTGACGATAGGCCCTATTTTTTGCATATCACATTTTGTTAGAAACTTTAATTGTTTTGACTTTGATAATATTCATAAAAAAAAGAAACATTCATTAATAAATAATCGTATTCTACATTATCTTAATCAAAAATATATTGATCAAGTTTTTGTCATCTGGTTCGACTGGTAAATGGTAATTTTATTAAGTTTGCTTCTGTCTTGGAGCACATGGAAGACAAAATGGGGATCCAGAGTATGATAGTTTTTTTTTAATGAAATCTAATTTTGGTTAGTAACAAGTTAATCTACTTCAAGAAATTTTCCAATATATTATAAGTTTGGTACATATTTGATTTGTTTGACAAAAAGGAACGCACGCGTGTATTTGTTCCACTGCTTGATGGTTTTCAGTATCGAATAAATATAATTAATTGTGGTTCGGGTTTAGGTTCAGGTTCATCAATTATTTCTTCTCGTTTTTTTCTTTGCTCAATTTTAATTTTTACTCTCTAGACTTTTATTTCAATATTATCACCACAACAAAAGTCCTCTATTACATCTCAATGAAATACGAATACGTCGGAAAACTATGAGGTCAACTTTTTTTCTAGGTATGTACAAAACCTTACTTATTACACTTTATTCACTGTAGAACAACACTTTCTTGCTTCTTTAAGCTCTACTACTGTATTTTATTATTCAAGATAAAACATTGTTTCTAATGCAACTTTGAACATTTTGGAAAATATTGCCTTTGGTAATATACCCTTTTATTTAGATATGAACATCCAAATTAATATCTGGTAGGTAAAATAACAAATAAGATAAATTTGGATAAAATTGTTATATCATCTTTTACTGAGTTCAAACTAAATCTATATTACTATAATATATCATAACTGCTGTGTAAATCAAAAAATAAAACAGCTAAATACATTTTTCTGCAGTTGGTTGAAACCAATAATCTAAATGATAAGAACTTGTATTTTTTATGGCTAATATCTTCTTAAAAAATATAAAGTTTCGCTATGGGATGGCTTATTTTTTCACGCGTCACATTCCAAATTAATGTATATATATATATCCACATACATGCTTATTGTAAATTTAAATTACAGATTGTTTGTCCTAAGATTAAATTTATTAAAAAAGTACAATCTTATAAAAAATAATTGTTCTTTAATTTATTCCCTATAAGGACAAATCTTTCAATGGATATACACACAATAGATATTAGATATCACTTTTCTATATATGTTTAATTTGTATTTATAAATAACGAAGTATTTACCTACAACATTTAAATGGTTCAAAAATGACTGGTAGGTTCAACTCTACATGCCCGTGTTGGATATGCGGGTTGAAAAGCTTACAGGAGACTCAACTTCCATCCTAAACACACCTAGACCCCCTTCATAAGCACATGGATCTAAGTTTATATTTATGCTATTTTTGTTGCCAATTATCTAAAAAAATGTAAAATATAATTTAAAAATAATTTTTTTTTATCTAGTCGTTAGATGCTAATCCATTAACATTTTTACTTGACGAAGTTGAAAAACAAATAGGGTAACTTTTAACTACCTATTAACTTTCTCTTTTCTACATTAACTCAAAGAGTGGAAAAAAAATCGTCCATATTGCAGCCTTGATGGTGGATAAATATTGGGTGTACCTACTGAACATGTGCGTGTATTAAAATTTTGTTTTAAAATCGTATAAATTATACCGAACGATCAGACGGCCCAGATGGGCAGATTTGCCATCCCGTTATTCGGTACAGTCCGCCCCTGCAGCACATAACCTGATTTGAATAATTATACATCCTCGATAATATGCAATATCGAATATTTCTCCAACACAGAGAATGTTTAAACTCTTTGTCTCCGTGCGGCGGCTGTGTGAACGTGAGTGTATGCGCATATGGTATGCGCGTTGCGTGACGCGTGTCTTTAAATAATGCACCTATATAGATGGGATACGATGGGATATTCTGTGTACACAATTTGAGATGTAGGCGGATCATACATATTATATACATTATACATATTACACACGGTGATATATGGGCATCTGTATGATGTTCTGTATTTATAAATTATAATATTATACTGCTTACTATATTTATTGATGTCTCATCTGCGGCGCCGCCGACGCCGGCAATAATAACAATAATAATTAGTCACATTGCTAAATTTATATTAATTATCATTATAGTTTTGGCTTATAGAACCCAAGATATTTTGGGTGTGCTATATGCAGTATAGTCAGTACCTACTTAAACTGGGCAGGTCACTGACCATGCTTACCTCCCCAATTCTCGTTTACTACATTATAATGAATTTAATTCATAATAATAAAATAATTTATAATTCATATAATTCTGATCAATGAAAAGATTTAACGTGTACTCAAGGATTGTATTTTCAAATACTTTGATTTTTCATACTATTTAAGAAATGTGCACACTTATTTTTTTAATGAGAATCACAATTTTTTGTTGTACCTATATGTGTATCTATGTGATTTTTTTGAAAATTTTTCCTGTGTCTAAATCGAAATTAAAACGTATAGTTTTGGGGTTATGTGACTTTGTATGCTTCAGAGATATGGGGGCTATACAATTATTGTAGTATATAATATTAATCCATCAACATTTTATAATTTGTAAAAATTATCCGAGTATAATTTATTAATACTTAATTCCATACCTATTACATATACTTTATATATTTTTTAAACCATTTTAAATGACTAATGACTATTATCTTAAGTATATTATAACCTAACCTAACCTAACCTAACCTTTGAATCGTATATTCAGAAACTACTCGTTAAAAATTGATTTTAAAAACCTGATACATAGATATTAAAGCAATTTTTTAAGACATTTAGTCGTATTTTTTAGGACATTCTTCTTATTTTTTATGATTATTAAAGTCCATTCCTTACTTATAACTTACTTAAAAATTAAAATATCGTAAAATAGAGAGAAAACAGATAATGTTCTTACCCAACAATTTGATGATAGTTCAATTCACTCTAATATCAAAACTAATAGCACACTATTGAAATTTATCAACAAAAATGTTATATGTCGTCCTAGTATAAAAGGAGACAACACGTGGTGGTACGACGTCCCCAATGTTTTCAGTGTTTTCCACCTAAGTTTTAAGTGTACAAAAAATTCTAAAAATCTAATTTGTATAAATTTATGATAAAATGAAAAAATAGGACTGAGGAGTGAGTTGCTTAGTGAATCACTCTGTGGAAACTGAGTTATTAGAATTCATAGAACTGGATTCGTAGTCACTGGTACATCATGTAGGTACGTAGTATATTATTATGACGTTAACCTACTACATATGAACGTTCCATGTTGATATGACAATAAAGTTAAATATTTAAAAATAAAATAAGTATCACGTTATACTAGTGTACTGCACAATATTGTAATCCAAACATATTTTTACCAACAAAATATCTTAACTATAATTATTGATGTTATTTTTTTTATTTTCTTATACTTGGTACAGCTTCAACAGATTCAACTGCTAAGGTTATTAGCTTGCAACAAGAAATGAGAGCATTTGGTTACATAATATAGAAAAACAATAGTTCCTTAACTCAGTTTGTACATATGATGTTATTGTATTTCTAAGTTATTATAATATCTTTCAATATAATATGTACATATATTTAATTATTAACAATGTAGTTTTTACATTAATCGTAATTCGTACCTTAAATAATTATTTTTATATAGACACGAAGGGATAAGTATACTTAATTATATAAAGCCAGAAATAGTAACGAATCAAAGCAAAAAGCATTAAGTAACTTATCATATACATTTTCTATTAGAGTATTAAATTCCTCTTTTTGATTTTGGCTTTAATTCCCGTCGACACATACCGACCTAAAACATCTGATTTAGTTGATATTTAATATTTATTATATGGATCGCATGTGGCCGTCAAAATTATTTCTATGAAACCGCCAAACAAAATACAAATTATTAACAGAATAGAATGACTGTGCAGTCGAAATTGTTAGGTTCTGGTCACTGCGTTGTCCGGTTTAATTTCCGGACTAACGATGATGGGCCTTCATTTAAAAATCACCGATGCTGACAAGTTGATAAATGTATTTTGTGCGATGTCAGTTTTTACATAATATTATTGTTGTAACTTTATTCTTTTCACGTTTGAATAATGTTAATAACATAATAATGTATAATGTGCCACGCCACAATACTATATTATATATTATAATTTAAGTGTAAAAAACACACACAATCATGACGTGTACAATAAAATATAAATTATAATAATATAATATATATCATTATTATAACTTAGCCTACCTACATTTCTGTTAACAATAATGTATTAATGTAGGTATTATTATATACTTCAACAGTAAGTTGACATGATAAAGTATCTAAGGCGAGCGGCGTTAAGGATAGGTAGGTTGGTATAGGCATTCATTTTATTACTGGTACAATGGATACGACAATCCTAAAGATGATAATAAAGACGTATTATTTAAAAATTGATTTATTATTGTACAGTTTAATATACGCTTTATACCTACCATTGCTGTAGTTAATTCATATATTATATAGGTACTTACAGCCAATAATAATTTACAGTGATGATCGTATCCTTCCATCATTTATTTGCCTCATACAATTATGTATGTATATTGAATACCTATATAATATATATATATATAATGTGGAATGTAGATGTAATGTATAATCATCACTATGGGTACCGTATTGTCTTAAATATAATATATGGTTTACTGTCACATTTAACCGGATAAACGGCATTCGCTGTATGTTTCGTTCTGTAATGAGTTAATCAACAAGTTTTTATTGAATAAAAGACAGTAATATTGTAGAGTTATTGCAGCTGTATTATTATTTGTATAATAATTAGCCATTTAGCCTTTATGTTTATTATCTATGTGCATATATATATATATATATATTATTCTATTATAGAGTATAGGTAGGTAGTTGTTTATGGTCTTCTTTATTGCCAATCAAATTCACATTAATTTCAGTCTCGATGATAGTTTGAAGACTTATGTAGGTATTATAATATTTTATTAACTCGGTACAGGTATTATATCATGTATTATGCCCACCAGTGTGACGGCCTCTCAGCTGAATATTTTATGTATTGGCATCTAGCCTTAAAACTGACTCCTGCACAATACGCGCATCGTTTGGTGGATTAAAAATTAATTACAATGGCCATTTATGATAGTGATTTTTTTAAAATAAATGAGCACCGTCGATAGACGATACAATAAATTGCTGGTATAATAATTGCTCAAATACAATAACTCACAATCAACAAATGTAATTTTATTAAATTGATGGTGAGGTATCTATATACTCGTCTGTGTAACGCCCAACCACTGCAGGGATATATTCACTATATAGTTATACAGGGTAATTCAAAATGACTCATCTGATTTCAAATACTTTCATTTTTTTAGCTTTTTAGGTTTAAAATAAAATATGTATGATTAATAAATCATCAAACTCACAGTATTTCAGTTTTATTTAACGGTACCTATAAATGATTTGTGTGGTCTTCACGTGGTCACACGAATAGCATCTATATAGTGTACGAACTCGAATAAAATACATTCCACATGCAAATCCGTAGTAATACCGAACTCCTCTGTGGTTGATGATGTTGATGATTATGGTGGTACGTACACCATCGTGTATCTTTAACATAATATCTCCAAAAGAAGTATTCACATATTAAGATGTATGGTGTAAGATGTATCAGGTGAGTCCTTGGGGGTCAAAGCATCGGACGATTGGTTTTCAATAATCCTTTACGGCTGTACAACATCTGCTTCATAATATCCTGGATTTGTTTGAACGATTTTTTTTTTATCCTAGTAGATATTATAATAACAGAAAAAAAAAATTTCATGATTGTATAAAAAATCATTTATTTGCACAACTATAAATTGTTATGTAACGGTGAGAGTTGTGATCTTGTCGCAGTTAAACGGACATTACCTATGTATATTATTCATGACGATATTTTTGAAATACATTTATTTTCACAAATCATAAAACTCGTGTTAATCATATATTATGTATAAATCTTATACATGGGATGATGTCTTAAAATATATTTTATTAGATTTCGTTAGTGCTATACGAGACACGACTACGCGAGTATGTATTCGACCAACTGTATAATATAGGCTTTTACGTGTTATTTTATTAGTTTTATTTTATTGCTTATTAGCTACCTATAGGTATATAGTAGCTAGTATGTGGTATACGCGGTATGTCGGGGTACCCGTACAAGTTCTATTATATTTTATAACGTTGTATTCATAAAAAAAAATTTAAATATTATATTAGCCGTCGGGCGTGAAGGTTATCTTCTACGAATTCAAATTGCATAACAATTCGTTAAATTAATTACGGTGATTATATGCATGATTACACATGGTCGTAGAAAAAAGTAAAAACACAGAAGTTTTAATTCCATAAATTATGAATGTAAGGTGACTTCGTGTGTGACTAAAAGGATGAGTATATATTTACAGCTTACTTATACCCGTCAGAGCTATTTAGTGCAAAACACAGAAACGAGTAAATTTGCACATCGAATCATTAATATAATATTGCATGGTTATTAATTATTATGAGTTATGACTAGGTACTCACATAAAATATCGTTGGATCGAAATAACTAAATTCGATATTTAACGTAGGTATTATGAATACGAGTACATTAACTATAATTTTGTGGTACCTATACTGTACACACACACACAATATGATATATTATGGTAGGCACCGGTCACACGATGTGGTAGGTGTCATACCTATCATATTGTATTGGACATGTTTACTGTATTGTGATTGTCAATACGAAATAAGACACACTCTTTTATTTCACGCTTATTTGTTTTAGTAGGAAAAAATAAAAATGCATAGGTAAACTATCGAAGATTATTGATAAAAAAGTATAATCGATATTACAAAAAAATTAAAAGTCATTATTTGGTAAATCTAGCAACGGAAGCACTAAGGAATCGCTTTTTTAATGTAACTATTTATCATCACACGTTCACACATTTCTGGTATAAAACGTCCAGTATCGGCGAGCTGTTCTTATTCCACATCCACATTCCAAGATTTATGGCAAATAATAATTTTTTTTCCTTATAGGTATATCTATAATCTATATAAAAACAATTTTAATAGTAAAAATATCTTATATGGCCATGTGAGTTATGAGCATCAGACATATTATCTACTACCTAGGTATATAATAAGGAAGATAAGGTTATATGTTTTAATTATTAATAATTATTAGGATTTATCACTCCTTAATAACCTTAAGTTATGTTTCACTGATGTACCTACTCATACAAAAACCAATAATAAGACTGATTTTAAATTTATTGCAACTACAATAATCTTATTTTTATTACCTATATGAGTAGGTACCTTTTTTACCTATATATTATACTATACATATTGACTATTATTATAGTAGATACACTATCATAAAATTAATATATTGCTCGGTATATCTAGGGAAGAGTATTATATTATATTTTGTATAGGTATATTATACTGTTTCGACATACAAACAACCTTTTTTTGTGTAGATTAAAAAAAAATAATTCATAATCGAGTTACACTTGTAAAGATTGTTATTATTAACAAAATAATTTTAATTTTTTTAATACGTGATATATCGTATAATACCTACTTGAGTACTTCAGTATCAAATTTAATACGAAAATGTTCCTATAAAAAAAGGTAAGTAAATAAGTAAGTGCCTACTTAAGCACTCTTCTGTATACGGCTGCAGTTGTCTATAGTGTACTTTGTCGTTGAGTATAACTGTATAGGTCACTGTTATGTATTCTTATATTATGATACATTTTTTTAAGATAATTTTTTTATAGGCAATCTGTTACTGTAATAGAGAAATATGATTAATTGATATAATATTAGTACACATAAGAAACACAGACTTGAGATATGACCCCTCAGTAGAGGAACTTCGTAAATTTAAATTCAATGATAAATTCGAAATCTAAAAACGATTCAGAGCGAAGATGGTCCGGCAGCACTCGGTTTATATTATAGTACCTACCTAAAATCTAAATATATTTTATGATGTATTCATATCTCTATTATTGTAGGTACCTATTATAGTTATTAATTTTACTATTAGAAGATAGGTAAAACCGTAGGCGTTATATTACATGGTAAATATACCTACTATACACATGCTTAAAATTAATCTAAATATTTTGAAAATGTAATTGTGTATGTTTGTGAGTTTAAATAATAATAATCAACATTAATAGCTTCATGAACCTACCCAATAATAATAATATTTTAAATTACAACAAAATAACGAAAATCGTTATTCTTCGTTTAAATATCCAATGTTGTCCAAATTTCATCTTAAAATGTCTACGAAAAAAAGAAACACTATAAATATTATATTTTTTAGGTTTTTTGGTTGCACTGTGAATTATCTGTGAGAAATCTTGTATTAAATCTCAAATCATGAGCAATAAAAGTTGAGCATATTATAATTTTTTAACTACAAAATTATTTCCATTTTTTCGTGATTTTGTTAAAAATTTTCGAATGATTATAAAAAAAATTGTGTCTGTAAATCTTTTATATTATATGCATAGCTATAAAAACAACTTACAAGGGATCTAGTATTACATTTTCAAGTTATTTGACCCAGCAAAAAAACAAATCTGATTTTTTCAAATACCTACTGGTTTTGCATGAAATTGTAATTTTCCTTAAATTTTTTTTCCTATTTATTTTGAAAAATTCTAGGAATTTTTATTTTTTACCCCCCAAAGTACCAACTAGATTCAATTAGCTATCAGAGACCACCTCCAGAGAGAGTTGAAAAACAAAGCATTTTTGCTGCTCCCAAAAGGTGATGACAGACAAAAAATACATATACCTAGGTAATTGTAAAAATCAATAAAATGTATTCATTGCTGCTCTGTTCAGAATTGTAAAATGTATACTCTTCCATATAAACATTTTGTGTTATGGTTATAAATTATGACTTTCTGTTCATTAAATAATAAAATAACAAAACTAAACAATATACCTAAGAAACAAACATTTAAAAAATTTTTATCGTGTATAAAAAAATGAGTAGGGACACATCTAAATTGTTTCAACAATGAAAAAAACTGATGTATCTAATACATGTATTACTTAATAATATGCTCAATTATAACCCAAATACCTTTTATGTAAATATTTATTGTTTTGAGTTACTACCAAGTACTTTCTATCCCAAAATCCATAGAACATATTTATTGGGTAGGTACCTATACTATAGTATACATAGGTAGGTACTAGGAATACGTTACATGTACACAACAGTTGAATTCATAATTTATTATTTATAAAGTATATAGGTAGTAATTGAAATTTCAAATAATATTTTTACGTATAAGTATGCAGTATTGCAGTTGTATCAGTATCACTGACCACACAAAAATTGTCTGTTTCATAATAAGTATTAAGCTGTTGTATGATGCGCGTAGGTGCAGTTTTTAATGTACTTACGATAAGTAGTTATCATTTCTTTACAAATAAATATTTTACGGTTTTATTTTTGTTACTTCATTCTGCAATGCTCAATATAAGTATATGTATGAAAATTACATATTTATGTATAGTTATACACACACGATAACTGTATAGTGTCAATTCAATATTTTTAGCAACTAGTATCTAATTACAGTTATGGGTACTAAATTATTATTTTTTATTTATGCTTAATACTTAATAACTTCAATCATTGTAATCGATAATTATCATCTTACACTAATAACAATTTCTAAATGTGTGATTATAATTTAATGATATATTATACGACTTGTAAGTTTGCAATATTATTTATTTATAATAGGTAGGTACCCAAGTCGTTTTTGGAATCGTGTTGCAGATTGTCGTAGACTTCCGTGTATGATTTAACATTATTATAATTTATATAAATTCTATACACACGTATTATTGTGGTTGCACACCAATGTCTTCATTTATCATGCAGGCAATACACACTATCAACAAAACATGGATTTGCCTCATCTCTGGAGTACGACGTGTCTTGCAAATTCTTTGACACAATACAAACTCCTTGTTATATTATTTTCTTCATTAGTGGTTGTATAACGTAAATATATAGGTACTCACAGCACTATATAGCAGTTATATAACACAATAATAAATACTTATGTATGTATACATCTAGGTAATACTCGACCATCACAACCACTGACATTTTATTCTTTTTGAGGAATACTTTTCGTTGTGTGTACGGCTGCGTATAATATATACTGACAATCAAATACACAATACCTGTAGGTAACTTTATAGAATAATATTATAGTAGGATACTAGGATATATAATAAACATTATTAAAACAACATTGGCACATTGCATATAGGTACTAGGTAGGTACACCAATACACTATCCTATACAACCTTGTATTAAAACAATATTATATGACATGTAGGTATTATCTTGATTACATAAAATATATTACCTATATTGTTTTATACAGCAGATTCTTATTCTATCGAACGTCAATATCTCGCATTTTTCGTAATGTCGAACTCAATTGAAATCCCCTTGAAATAATTACAATTCCAATAAAACTCGATATCTCGAACTTTTATCGGTGTCCTTTGAGTTTTAACATAACGAGAGTTTACTGTACCTATTTCAATTTACTATATTATTATAAAGCTGATTTTTGGAAATTCTCCGATGTACTTAATACAACTGAGTGCCGGAAATATTAAAAATGTATGGTGCATGGCTGATTTCACCAAAAATATATCTCTGTACGTTACTCAGGAAATACGATTATAAATTATTTAAGAATTTTAAGTAGTTTCCTTAAAAATCTCAAATTAAGATAACTGACTCACCGAATATTATTTATCAGATAATTTTAAAGACATCAGATTATAATATACTTTAAGATTAGGACCGGCTACATTATTGCTAATACCTTTAAATGTATTTATTATCAATGCTGCATTACAAATATATGATAGAAAATAAATTTATTATTGTTTTGTTGTAAAATTTAAAGTTTATGTTTTGAAAAATTGAAATTGTAGCTTGCACGTAGTGTTTTTATTTTTTATTCTTTACTTTGTTTGCCACAATAATTACTATTGACAAAATAAATAGTCTACAATGAATCATAATATAATATTCTGAAATCAACAAATTTCGATATTCATTATTAGGCACCTAGTAGAACATTACATAGACTAAATAATATGAAATAACTACGGTTAATAAATATAAGTGCTTGTATAATATTCTTATAGCAAACCAAACTCGGTTCAAAATTATTATTTTATTACTATGATTGATGAACATTGCTTTAAATTAAAAAAATATATATATTATAATATATTATGTTTAGCTGCAGGAAACAATGATATAATTGTCTGATGCCGAGGTGGGCGATCAACGACGAATGTAAAAACAAAGTTTCTATACATGCCATCCGCATTTTAAATTTAATTTTCTTTTGGTGATTGATTTATAGTGACCTTCGATAATTTCATAGGGAGTGGGCTTACACATAATTCATATTTGGGAGGATGTTTAAAATGTATGACCGCAATGAAAAACACGGGCAGAACAAAAAAGTTAGGTTTATACATAATAAGTTATAAGTTATAACAAATAAATAATAGTATAGTTAAAATTAAGTCAATATTGTGATTCATCGAAGACCACTTGTCTCTATAAAAGGCTGTTAACGTAAAATGTAAATAGGAAAATATTCGAATTATACCAAATTTTTTTAAGAAAAATAATAGTTAAGAGTTAAGAATTTATGAGCAAATCGAACTCAGCTAATAACAAAGATTTAATTACGCAGTAATGCATTTTTAGATAACATTCGTAACCTCATAATGTATTGGTAATTATTTTAAAATAATAATTTAACTTAATCTCTTCATTTAACATTAAAATAAATAACTAATTATAATTGTAGCGCATTTTTAGATAATTCAATATCTGGGTTTAATGGTAAGTAATTAACAGTAGTAATTAAATTACTAATAATTAAAATTCAACTTATTTATAAAAACTACAAACTCAGATTAATGTCGGATCAGAACAAAAGAAATACCTATACCTAAGCGGTATGTAACGGTATTACAGGTAGGAGTGCACAACTAGAAGATAAAAATAATAATTATTAAGGCTGTGTGTAAAGAGATGATCTGAATACATAAAAAATTATGTCTATTTATTTTTATTCCAAATGTGATATATTATAATGTCGATGTGTGTATTGGTAATAAATTACTAACAATTAAATTGTTAAAAAAATAAGGCGATTGTGTGCCTATATGGCATATAGTATATTTTATAACACTTATTACTTATAAATCCAGACTATGAATCAACGAATAAAAAAACAATGACTTAAAAAGCATAAAATCAAAAATAGGGAACACTAGGCTAGGTTAGAATAAGGTCTTTTTTTTTAATTCCAGTAATAAAAATGTATGAAAAATTGTTATAAAAGTTTCAAGCCGCAACTTACGAATTGATGAGGAAAATGTATATGTAAAAATGTATTTACTTTCCAAGCCTTGTTGACTGAGAAAAAAATGTTATCATCATAAATCAAAAAAAAAAAACACTAAAAAAGTCGAAAGTTTTAGTCTCTTCATGGCTCAAAAATGCCAAATTGTTTTAACATTAGTATCATGTATCTTTTTTAAATGCTAATGTAAAATATATTATATATTTAGCAAAAATGTTAAAACGGGTATTTTTTTTAGAATTAAAATATAAAAATAAAATTGACACAATTGTCCAAATATTATTCACATTCAGTTATTCCCATTTTGCCATATTTTTAAAAAAAAGTTTCTTTCTATATTTTTCTGATAATTTTCTAATCCCCCCCCCCCCCC